>NW_010412098.1:0-636 GCF_000710305.1 Buceros rhinoceros silvestris | reverse complement strand
TGAACGGCTTGCTGCCATGGCTACACTGATTCCAGTAGCTGAGCTAGTTCCTTTGAATCTGGCTTGAGTTTCTCTTCAAAACTCTGCAGACATAACTCTACAACTCTACAACCTATATGGCTTCACTTACCAATAAACAAATTTTTCTGTTGACTTTCTATAGCATATAAGACACTGAAGGATTAGGTTAAGTACATAAACAAGAAAAAAATCTTACATACAAGGCACAATTACTCTGTGATGACTGTAATGGGATTACATGCTAAGGCATGTAAAACCAGCTGGACTTAAAAGGTGTTTCTCAAGATGCCTTAAAACCATTAACTTCTCAGGAAACACTCCAGACATTCCAGGATTTTAATTTGTGCTATGGAGAGTCCTTTGGAGTTTAAAATCTGTTTTTTCCATCAGAACAACTGCTCTTTAATTATATGTCTTTTGTAAACAAAGAAAAAAAAAGTATAATCAAAGCCTCAGATGGATTCCTCATCTCAGAATTTTATCTGCTGTTCCCAAGGTTCAGAAATTTTAGAGTTTATATTCTGATTATCACCTAAATGCCCTCATACAAGTAAAACCTGCATGGTTCCTTTTTTTTTAAATTTTTTTTTTTTACATTCTTGTTAAGTATTGCCC
>NW_010412097.1:22945-23160 GCF_000710305.1 Buceros rhinoceros silvestris | reverse complement strand
AGGTTCCTTTGTGACCAGGGAAGGGGAGAGCTGGGCTCGCCGGGGCCGGAGGGAGGGCAGAGCTCGGGGTGCTCGCATTAACGTGTTGAACCGGTGCTTAATAATCACCGGGGCGATGATGTGCTGAAACTCTGAGTCACGCATTGTTTCTCTCCCCATCGCGGCGTTGTGCAAACGCCGGGGAAGGGCCTGCAGCGGGGGGGATCCGAGCTGCC
>NW_010412097.1:20268-22246 GCF_000710305.1 Buceros rhinoceros silvestris | reverse complement strand
CCGGCAGCTGATGGGGTGCCCCAGCCCTCCTGTTTACACCCGTGGCGGGGGGACGCACCCCAGCACCCCGCAGCCACCTCCCTGCCCCGCACCGCGGGGTGGTTCGTGATTCCCAGCCGGGGTTTGTTGTTGTGTGCCAGGGAGCGAGGCAGGCGCTCCGGGGCGAGCTGTCTGCAGCCTCCCCTTGGCTGGGAGTTTATTTTGCGCTGATTTATTTTCCTCCTTTTGTGGGTAGATGCTCCTGGCTGGGTTGTAGTCCCCGAGCCCTATTTTTACGCGTCGGAGCTGGAAAAGGGAAGTGTCACCCTGTTCTGTGCATGAAAGGAATTATAAATAGTGCTCGGCTTCGCTTGAATCTCCCTGTTCTGACCAGCTTGCTGAAGGTTCGTACCGTGCGTCGGAGCTGCCGGGGAGCGTCGCACGCGGAGCGTTGCCCTCCCGGCTAATTTTAGGCTTGTCCCGAGTCAAGGAGAATAAAGGTACAAAGCTCCCGAGGTTACCTGCGGAGGATTTTGTAATCGCCAAGCTCCCGGAGTTTGCTCCGCCGAGCTCGGCTGAGGCGGAGGGGAGGACGCCGTTTACATTTGGGATAAATTCCTTTTTCTGTTCATTATAGGCTTACGCCGCACTTATCAGCCGACTTGAACACCTTCCAAGAGCCGCGTTGAGCAATCGGGCCGTCACGTGGCTTCGCTCGCGTTGGCCTGTCCCCAGGGGCAGAGCGTGTGCGCTGGAATGTCTTGTTTTGGTAGGGTTTGGTGGTGCATTGTCGTTCTTGTTGTGTTTTGAAGGAATCGACGTTTCTGGAAACTTTGAATGTAAATTTTCAACTGTCACACTACGCTTCTTCCTGCTCTACTTCTGGGCCTGGGTTTTAATGAGGTCTCCAGGGATGAGGGCAGTCATGTGGTGGTACTTCAGGATGCACAGAGCCGTGGCGATGGCCCCATTTCAGAACCAGGAGGGTGCCCCCCCTTCCCCCGGAGCAGCCAGAAATGCAGGCGCAGGTTGTGGCTTATAAATAAAATCCAGTTAAATGCGGCTCAGGACCTGTAGTGCTACCTGCCGTTATGAGGAGCTTAAATCAACCAAACCAACCGGAGGAATAAACAGGCAAAACTTTTTGCAGGCGCAGTTTGTGCCTTATAAAAAAAACCCAGTAAAAGGCGGCTCGGGCCCTGTAGTGCTCCCTGCCGTTATGAGGAGCTTAAATCCACCAAACCAACCGGAGGAATAAACCCGATAAATCATCTTTGTTGCCTAAATGACAACTTCCAAGGGTATCGTCTTGCTGCTTTTAGAGCCGGATGCGGCGCCTCTGCTGGCGGCTGGATTTTTTGGTGGTTCCCCCCCGAAAAGCCGGGCTCTTGGCTGGAACTGTAAGTTCGCTCTTCCATTGTTGCCTTGTCAGTTTGATCGCGGAGGCTGTTGCAGCTCGGGCTGGTCGCGCAGACCTGAAAGCGCGGAGCACCTGCCTAATGATGTAATTGCGAGGGGCGTTGAGATGAAGCTGGGGGGTCTGAGGTTGCTGGAGGCGGCTGGGAGCAGAGCGCCTGCTCCGATTTCAAATAAGAAAAAGAAACCTTTTGTATCGCTCCGCGTTTGGGTAATTCGAGTTATTTCCCCAGCCCCGGCGCAGTGATTTTGGTGTTCTGCATCCCATTCCGTTGCCTGAAGGGTGACAGTACCTGGTTCTCAGGGCTGAACTGGTGCTGGGTTACTACGTGCTGATGACACAAATCGTGGGGGCCGTTTCTGCGTGGAACAGGCTGAAAAATAAAAGCGCACGCAGGGTTTCAGCCAGACGAGTGGCCTGCCTGTGAAATGGTGTCCCCGCTCCGCCGCGTGTCGGGGAGGCCGTGCTTCCCATTTCTCCTCTCTTGCCTAGCGAGGTTGTGTCTTTGTAGTAGCTGATTGTTTTTAAGTGTCATCGCGACTATCTTACAATCCCGGGGAGCTTTTGGAAGCGCGGCTCGCC
>NW_010412097.1:19667-20112 GCF_000710305.1 Buceros rhinoceros silvestris | reverse complement strand
CGGCCCCCCCCCCACGCTTTCCGCGCTCCCCCGTGGCGGCAGCCAATAACGTTGGCTGCGGATCTTGCAAACCCTGGGGAAGTCTTAATATGCTGGATTCAGCAGAAGATGCCCCCTGATGAGGCTCTGCGCTGGTTCCTTTGCCAGGGAATTTTTAATCTTCGTGGAAGCGCAGCTTGCCTTGTGTCCTAGGTCTGGGTATTGCCACGCACCGGCATTAAATTCATGTTTAAATTTATGGTTTTTAAAAAACCACCTTAATGAGAAGCTTGTAAGCAACGCCTCGAGGTTTTGCTTGCTGCGTTGGTACCTGAGTGGCAAGCGGGAGGAGCTGCCCCGTGTCGTGCTGCCACCTTCCTCTCCAGAGGTGGCTCGTTCAGAGTGTTTCCTTCATTTTTAGAATGTTGATTCATCGCCCTTTCAAACAGGTGCTCAACCGCTGCCT
>NW_010412097.1:14021-19569 GCF_000710305.1 Buceros rhinoceros silvestris | reverse complement strand
CCCCTTTTAAACCAGGTGCGGACCCGCTGCCTCACCCTCTGCCTGCCTGCCACCGGCTTGCTCTGGGAGAAGGTGGTGGCAGCTCGCGCCTTGGCGGCAAAGAAGTGCTTTGAATTAAGAGCCCTGATAGACTTTCAGCCAGATTGTTCCCTTATTTCTTTTCCTTCAAGGTAAAGCAGCAGGACTGGGGCTGTCAGGAACGGGAGGGTGTATCTGAAACCTCCCCGGCGTGGAGCGAGTGCTGGTTGCTCTATAACTTCATGTTCTCGGCACCTGTTGGTACTCGGTGCCCTTCTTATGCCGTGATTTAATCAGAGTCATGTACCCAGGATAAACACAAAACAGGTTGTTGTCAAGGCCAGGAAGCACCCACGGTTAAAGCGATAGGCTCCCGCGGGGAGCGGGGTCCCGGCCAAACCGCCTGCTGAGATCACAGGTGACGGGACGCCGAGGGAGAGAGGTCGGGCCGTTCCGCTTTGCTCCCCGGGATGTTATTCGGGCAGCAAAGACAAGAGGTTGCTGAATAATGGTGGTTTATTGGGAATTGGATGTGAATTAGGCGTGTGCGGCCAGTGTTCCGCTGTGGGTCTTGTTGTGCGCATTCAGCTTCCTCCTTTCAGTCCCTCCGTTTCCCTGCGGATTTTGTCCGTGTATTTCTGGAATAGTGAACGCAGAGCGTGGCTCTTTGTTTTTCTTCACCAAAACAGAGCTCGCGTGACTGAAGGCTCATACAACCTTCCCATCTCGAGTTTCGACGGGGTCAGGCCGCCCGCGTGCCGCTGCCCGGTGGTTCTAGCAGGGAGCGTGCGGATGAGCGGCCCGCGCCGTTAGGAGACGCCCCGTGTGACGGACCTTGCGTTGCATCCCGGGGAAATGGACCGAGCTAGTTTTGCTGCTGGCACAACCATCGGGTTCTCACCTCTCCTCCCACCGTCCCATTAATTTTTTCATCCTTCTTTCCACCTTGGGATGTCCAGAACTGTTTGTCCCTTGACGCTGATGCTCTCTGAACACCGCTCAGCCGTTGCACGGAGGTGCAAGCACTCGCCCACCTCCGAGGCAGTCCCTGCTTAGGCTTTGCCAGGCTCTTCCTTCCCCACTCCCCCATTATCGTGCTCTCCTCATCTTTGCTCTCCTCCTTCCAGTTCCTCAGCCTCTCCCATAAGGATCTGTCTGAGGTTGGGAGTGGGTTTAGTCTCTTGGAAAAAGATGATTTTGCTGCCTCTTGGGCTCGTGTAGCCATTTAACGATTCTCCTCAACCTGGGGCTCATGTTGGATTCAGGACGATTACAGTATTTTTTATTTCTTCTTGTTACCGTTGCAGCTTCCAAGAGCTGTCCCCGAGTCTTAAATCATTCCACTTACCCCCTGGAGCAAATTGATTGAGCCTCCCCAGAGAAGCCAAACCACTGGCAGTCCGTTTTCTTGGCATTAGGTGTTTGAAATCACGTGGAGGGGCAGGCCTGCCTTTTGAAAGGGAGGTGCTGGCGCTGGCCTGTCCACCCTCAGCCCTTCTACACCTCGAACCGCAGAGCACACCCCTGGGTGCCGCACGAGCCACGTACGGGAGGGCGCAGGAGGGGCGAGCGCGGGAGGGGCTGTCGACTCCCGAGTATTAGTGACTCAGTGCGAGGAGGGATGCTCAGCATTCCCATTCGCCATCCTTTTCCGAGGGTCACATGCTGCTCTCCAGAAATAATTGTGTTCCACTGGTGCGTGATTTCCATGGGCTAAATGCTGGAAGAAAGAAGCGTCAAATATTTTCTTTGTGCTTGTACAAATCGAGTGTCTGGGTGGATTATTTTGAAACGTTTTGCACTGTCTGGCTGGAGCGGGTTTTCATTTTTTTTTGTGATACTCCCGTAGAAAAATGAATGTTTTAAATTCATGTTAATGTTTTCATGAGGAAAACTCGACATGTATGACAGTTGCTGCCCTTCAGGGGAACTGAACCCTGGAGGCCTCTGTCATCCCCTCTGAAAGGTTGAGGTTCAAAGCTGCCTGGTGGTTGTTAGATAAATTCTGCATTATTTCCGAATTCCACTGAGCTTTTCACCTGGCCTGGAGCGCTCGCTCCGGTGCGGGGGGACTGAGCATCTCAGTCCTAGCTGCGCAGATCGTTGCTGCCTTCCCGCCGGCTGTGTGTCACAGCGGGTCGTGCCTAGTCCCTCGTCTGCAGACCTTTTCGTAACGACTGTGTTGGGCCAGGCTGTATTCGGAGGGAGGTGACAGGAGAGGAGGAGGCAGCAGGATACAGAGTGAATGACCGGTATTGAGGGAGGGTGCACAGCGTCCCACCCACCTGCTCCCTGCCACTCAGCAACGTGTGGCCTTGCAAGGTGAGCGTGAGCATCTCTGCGCTGGGGAGAGGCTGCGGCAGGCCGTACAGTCCAAGATTTTGGCTGAACCCAGGCAGGGTTGAGGGTGGGATCAGCTCCTCAGGCAGCGATCTATCGTACCCCTGGAAAAGGTGAAATCCAGGGCGCAGTACTGAGGCAGACTGAGACAGATCGGTCAGTTATTAACCGAAGCACTCTGGTGTTTCTGGGGGGCTGTGGGCAGTGCTGTGGCTGGTCTCACCAGTGGCAGGACCAGGCGTGCTCTGGAGCTGCGAAGGGACGTGTTGGGGCAGGGGGGAACGAGACACCCGCTCTTTTGCAGCAGAAAAGCTGGAGGAGAACATAAACCCAGGTCACCTGGTGGGGTCTGGCCAGAGGGTGAAAGTTATTTTGCTCTTAAAGGTGTTTCTAGATTGAAACGGTATTTTAAACTGTGCCGGGAAGCTGTTTGATCCAGCATGGACATGGTTGAAGAGTTAAGACTCATCTCAATTTTAGGGGCAAACGAAGCAGCTCTTTAAGTCTTGCTCAGCCAGGTGTGAGTGGTTTGAAGCCAGATGTTGGGTGTTTTAATTTGAAAAGAACTGGGTTTGGCTTTTAAATGCATTTGGGGAGGGGGATGTTGGCTTTTAAACCACAATATCAGCCTCGGGAGATGTGCACTGGCAGGAGCTTGGTGCTTTTCAAACCTGCAGGAACAGAACATGGCATGGAGTTGGTGATAGCTGAGGTCCAGAACTTGCCCTCGTGTTTTGGCTGTTCCCAAGCTGGTTGGTTTGGGGAAGATTTTTTTTTTTCTTTTCAGTTTTGGGGGGGTGTGTGGTTGTTTATTTTCCCTTTGGAGGAATGGGAAGAGGTTTCTCCCTGCTAATACAGTCAATGAAAGCTTCTTCATCAGGAGAAGCTGGTAGAAGCTCCTGCTTGGTTACGCTCTCCTTTCTGCTGAAGGCAAACCAAACCCATTACGTTGGTCTTCCACCTAATACCATGAACTCAAACTCTCTGACCTTCCCTCTCAAACCTTCCGAGGCCGCACACGGATGTGCTGGTTTCACGTAGCAGCAAGGCAAGCTTTAAACCTCGCCATCGCCGGGCTGCCTTCCCGCTGAGCTCATGTTCTGCGTGAGGGCTGCGGCTGTGCCGGCGGTACAGGGAGCAGGGCTACACAGCGCTGCGCCGTGAGCCTTCCTGAAGGCATCTCCTCCATGCTTGGTGGTGGCAGTGGGACAAGAACAATGTGTCTCTTCAGGCTGTGTCAGCTGTGAAAGGGGGAAGCGGTGAAAATAAGGCAGCCTAACCATGGGTGTTTTGTTCAGTAGCCCTGGCATCGCAGGTAACTTAATCCTCGTGGCCTAGGGGAGGAATCTGTGCGCGGTGGTTGGGGTAAGTTTAGATCCCAAGAGGAGAGTGTGGCTGGGAGAGGCTGGGGGGGGCCTACAGTCGGTCAGAAATCAGATCCTTTAACTCGGTGCCGGAGCGTGCGTTCCTTGAAAGGGAAGGTATGCGAGGAGGTGTGAACTCTCCCTTCCTGTGGCTGACAGGAGCGACTGTGCCCTGCCAGCGAGCTCGCGCTCATCCTGCCTCATGCCTCGTTAAATATTGTGGAGGCCACAACGAGCTCCTGCATTCTGCTAGAGCTCCAAGGTCTTGGATTTAAACAGACTCTGGCCTGCTTGCAGCTGTGGAGAAAGCCCTAAATTAGTCACGATCCACGTTTTTTCATTACTTCGTGGTTTCTGCTGTGTATTTTTTCTTGTTGGATGTTGGCAGCGTGACCAGAAGTTTGCCATGAACAGGTGAGTTTGAAGACTTGCCTAGTTTGGATCAAGGAGATGTCACCACTCAGTGGCCACGCTCTTCAAGCTTTGCAGATGGCAAAAGCAGTTGCTTTGCACGTGGAGGAGAGTTTGGGGCAGGGGGGATCTCAAAACTCTACTTGTGGTTAAGTGCAAGGCTGAAGCAAGAAATCCCCGTGGTTTCAGCAAGTGATCCAAACTGCAAACCCTGTTTTAGTTATTGGTCACTGCCTGAATTTCCCCTGCATAATACTGAGACTCCCGTCTTGGCAGATGCAACGGAAGATACCGTAAATTCAAAATGATCAGCGATAACGTTCTCATAGCGTGAAGCCCCTGTGAGAAGACACTGCTTTGTGTTTAAAACGCTCTGAAAGAAGATCTGCTGCCCCGCTGGAATGAACTTGCTGTTCATGCTGCAAAGCCTGGCGATGGTGGGACGGTTAAACCGTCTGCCCGTCCCCGGGTGCTAACCCCTGCTCACAGGTTTAGGTCCGGGTGGTTGAGGGGCAGGGGGTGTTTGGGTCTTGGCGCACGCTGAAGGTCGAGATTCTCGCAATAGGATTCGGAGCAATCAGACACCAGCGTGGTTGCTCCTCTTGCGGAGCTGCTTCACCTGGGCTCCTGCAGACACGTGTCATTTGTGCAGCGCCTCAGGTGCGGTCCCTTTCCAGTGACTTGTTCTTGCTGAAAATTCGTTCCTGCGCGCTGCCCTGCAGTAGCTTTCTACAGGTCGGCGCTCTCTGGGGCCGAACAAACTGTTCCCCTCTGTTGTTTCTTCTCTGGAGCTGATTGTGGTAGTGGGGTTGGCTCTGAGAACAGCCGGTGTTACAGCTGCCTCTCTGAGTCCGAACCAGCTTCTCTGTCCTGAGAGAGCCAGAAGTTTTAGGCCTCTGCTGCTGAATGTTGCCCTTGGTGTCGTTTCCTTTGGGCTTGTTTTTTTGGACTTCAGTTTATATGTTTGCAAGGGCTTCCTGCTCGGTGTGGCGGGGGCGCAACAGGATTCTCCAGGGTCAGGAGCAGCATTAGTGTGTTGGGTTTATTTTGTTTTTTTTTTTAAGAGACTTGTAGTAAGTACAGCTCAGTAGCGAGTGAGTCCTTAAATTGTCCTCTGGGCCTCTCGGTGGCTTCCAAAGTCACAGGTTTCCTTGCTGCTACCCAAAGTTCGGTGTAATTAGGACACTTGAGGCTGTTCTGTGTGCAGCGCACTCTCGCTGGTTCCCCACAGGCACTAGAATTGAGCCTTAAGGTGGGTGGATTTCCTAATCTTCTGCAGGTTTTGTTTCCCATAGCAGCTGGGGGTCTGTTGCTGAGCCCCCGGGGAAGGGCCGCACCCTCAGGAGTGTGGCGATGCTGAAGGCTTCTACTTTCCTTTACACGGCAGAAGAAGTCTGTGAAGGCAAGAGGGTCCT
>NW_010412097.1:0-13915 GCF_000710305.1 Buceros rhinoceros silvestris | reverse complement strand
AAGGCAAGAGTGTCCTGAGCTGGCAGGTTCAGTGCTTTGGCGGGTAAGTGTGCCTCGTCATAGTGTTAGTTTTCTCTCGCTTGTTTTCCTTAATATACAAAAATGATGTCATGTAAAACATCGGGGGGAAATGTTCCCCTCGTTCTTGAAAGATACTGGGTGGATCAGAAGCTGAAACCACAGGGCTCGGTCCAAGCCGTTGTGTGACTCAATAACTGTTTCTCCCTAGTCGGTCCCCCCAGAGTCACCCAAAAGGTGTCAGGACTTTGCAGGGTGCATGTTCTTCTCTTAGGAGCTAAGGGCAGCTGACCAGGCTGCCACGTGCATCACTGAAACCCACATCAGCTGGGTTTAGGTCATTACCAGGCTGGACTAAATTTAGCGGATGAGCCAGAAGCGTGAGGCTGTACCCAGCCTCCTGCCCAGTCCCGGTTCCTCGGCTGCTGCTGGGGCTGTGCCCTACAACCTGTCGTACATCTGCTAATGACGGGGTGAAACCCCTGCCGGCTTTTTGTCCACAAAAAGAGTGGGGCCGCTGCTGAGGTTTGGGTACAACGTTCCCAAATAACACCACGTGAAGTGGAGACGGGGTCGTAGAGAGGAGCACAGGCAGTGTGCTGTACTAGCGATGGGATGTGGAGCTTCTCACGCTGCAGGCGATGGGCTTGAGTCCGCTCTGGGTTGACTGTGGCTCCAAGTGGCCAAGAGGAGAAGCGTGTCCAGTTTTGGGGTGCCGGTGTTTCGCTTGGTAGCCCGACAGCTGTGAGTTGGTGAGCTGTGGTTGCTGCCAGAGATCTGCGCTGGTGTGGGGATGGGAAGGGCTCGCCCTCGGAGCAAAGGCAGAAACGCTTTTCTCGTTAACCTTAAAATACATCTCAAGCAGGGCATGTTCCTACTTCCTTTCTTTTGAGCCTCGCATCGCTGCTAAAACTGCCAAGATGGCCGAGATGAGTAAGGGAGGAGGGAATAAGTCACTCTGACAGGACAAGGGAAAATTTCCAGGCTGCTGGGAGCAGAGCACTGGTTCTGCAGTTCCACCCTGTCCTTTATTTTCCCTTCCTCAGCCGCCTTGGGACCCTGTTTCTCTGCCGCAGCACAGGGGTTAATCGGGGGGGTTCGGGGAACCGGTAATACTGTCATCCGAAATGGCTTCAAGTGTGGCGAGTCTGCTTGATCCCAGTTTCTGAAAGAAGTCCGTGATAAACGCGCGGCTTCAAAACTCTCACCAGCTCTGCCGGAGGTCACCTGTAATCCAGAGCATCTGGCGGAGGGCAGCGCTGGGCTTTGTGTTCTGGAGTGGTGGGAGCTTGGGGAGGGGGTTTGGCTCGTCTCTGGAGGAGGAGATCCTTCAAACTCGGTGACAAAAATCCCCCTTTTTGGGCAGCTGCACCTGCTAACGACCGAACTGTGTTAATTCGTTTCTAGTGCGGTTGCAGTAGGGTTCCTTTGTCCCTTCTCTGGTGAGCCAAAGCAGACGATGTGAAGGAATCTTCTGTTTCAAACTAATTATAAGAAAGCACCGCCTTCCCTCTGCGAAGCTCGGTAACTGCGGTCTGGAAGCTGGGGATCGGGTCTAACAATAGCGGTTCTATTGATAGTGCGCTTTGCGTTACGGTCATTTATGCAAAACTCGATGACAAAGTTCAGTTTTAAATGTGCTGGGTTTTTTTGGACCCATGTGACCAGCTTCAGGTAGGGTTATTCCTGCAGGAAACCTCGAGGCAGGTTTCTGCGGTGATTCTTCCTGCAGCTCTCGGAAACGAGTGGATGTGAACTGGGGTGGCTGATCTGTGAACCTGCTCTGGGCTCTGCCCTCAGGTAACTGATGTGCCTCTCGTTAGGAAGCCGAGAGGGAAGGGGGGTAATTAAGACGTGCTAGAACAAGCTCTTGGATCAGGAGCCGAAGGGTTGGGGGATGAGGAGCTCCTCGCTCTAGCAGGTACAAACTTGCTCCCTTGTCCTGGTCCCCCTCTCCAAGTGGATTTGGTGCTTCTGCTGCACCAGAGGCTTTGCTTTGAAGAGCTGCAAACTGGCCAGCTGGGAGAGCATCTTCCAAACCCTTCCAGGGAAACTTCCCTGCCTGTCTCCAGCCCTTCCATCGGCCCAGAGGGGCTGTCAGAGGAAACTGCCTGGCCACAGTGGCGGGGACTCTGTGTTCCTGTGCTTTAGCAACACCCTCTGCTGTTCTGCTGGTCACGTTTTTAAAAGAACAGCCCCATGTTCTTCCCTTCCTCTGATTGTGGTGGTGTCACTTGTGCCAGAGGAGCTTCAACGCCTTCCTGTGAGGTGCTGAGATCCCTCAGAGCTAGAGAAAACCACAACGCTTGAGGACGAACCCGGACCACTTGCTTTGGCTTCTGGGGCAGCCGCTGAGCGAAAGCCCAGCCTTCAAAGCCTGGAAACCATTGAAAAGTATTTGACAGGACTGAATGCAGCGTGGCGGGTGTCCCAGGGCGAGGGCACCCTCCGTTCTGGGCACCGGTGCCACCCCAGCTCTGCCTCGCCGCGGTTTTGTGAGGGCTGGCGGGCTTGGGCCGCTGGTGCTTTCACATCTCCCAACCAAAGCCCCCAGCGCTTTGTTTGGCTCCTTCCTTGGCAGCCTCGCCGCCACGTCGAGGAAGCTTGTGTGGGGATCATTGTTAGCCTCCAAGCTTGGCTCTTTCACGTCTTCCTCTCGAACACAATTGTATCTTTATACCTTAAACTGCAGGAAAATCCTGTGCCGTTAATCCTTTGGGAAAAGCCAAAAACCCCTTGGAAGCTCTTGAGACTTTTCCAAGCCCTTGTTCACGGGCGAGGGTTTAACTTCTCGGTCCAGAAGGCAATGGTGGGAGCTGCATGCAAGAGGAATTGTGGAGCCTAACGGAAGCACCAGCCTCGGTTCTGCAATATCCCAGGCTGATCAAGGAGTGAACTTTTCGTAGGTGCTTTGGTGATGAAGTGACAAAGCCATGCCAGGTTTGCAGATAAAATTAGTGGCTTGGTGGATGGGAAACAGCACATTATCGACCCTCTTTCTAACCGAGGAAACGTCTGTTGGTACTTTCTCGAGACGAATACGTGCAGCGTAAGCTGACCTGACTTGGAGGAGGCAGAAGGTGAAGTGATAGACCCGTCTTTATACGCTAAGCCTTTAAATACTGGGGTCCAAATGGACAGGACAAAATAAAACTGGGACAAACCCCCGGCCTTGTGCATCTGGTCTGCTCACAGGCAGCGTGGGCCCTTGGATCTGTTTCTGGGATCTACTGAGGAAGCACCGGCTAGGGCACCGCGCCTCGTTGCTCTCATTACCTAGTGAAAATAAAGGGGATGATTGATTTAATAGCACTAACGATGGTATCATGGGTTGTTGTAGGCATTTGTGTACAAAACTGCGGCACGCAGGGAGCTGATACCCCTTTTCTTTTAACCTGCAGTTTCTGGTACGTGGGAGCGTTTGGTGTTTGCTTTCTGTATTGCAGTGACCTAGAAAGAAGGAAAACAGTGTCTGTGAGCTTGGGCTGCGGTGTGTAACCAAGGTCTGAACGGTGCTTGTTCCTGAATCACTGGGGTTTTTTGCTGATTTGGTTTGAGATACTCGAAAACACGAAAAGAGCGTATGGTCCGTGTTGGAAACTACGGTTGTGGTTGTCATAACTTCACCGGTTCTGTGATCCGGAGTGAAGTCAGTTCTTGCTCTGTCCTTCAGGTCATTTGTTTGGGTTTAAAAAACTCAGCAATGTTGCATGTAAAATCCCGTCAGAGCTCTTCGTTTGTTCCCAAGGTGCCTCTTAACAAAACCGAGGAGGAGAGCAGCAAATCCAATCCCTCCAGAGGTTCTGGCAGGACTCCTTGCTGTAGCACGGAAGAGGAGGGCAAATCTGATCTTCAAGCCTTTGCAAGTGGTCTAGAAAAGTCATCCTGCCCTTAGGTTCCCTGTCACCATCTCCAGACATGCCCTCACAAGGTGTGGGGGCTGTACCAACAGACTCATTCGTTAATGGACACCTCGGTGGATTTGCAGAGGCAAGAAGTAGACAGCCCCGAGGCGACGTTCACGCTGATTGTTTTCCCCCTGCAAGTGAGCCTGAGAATCAGCAGAAGAGCAGAATGTGACTTGGTTTATGTCTAATTGAGTGGTTTGAAAGGAACAGCAATCCCCGGGTCCCTCGGGGAGCAACCGGCCATGAAGCGAAGGCCTGTATCTGGTAGAGCACAGTGTGTGCTTCAGACAGGGCTGTGCCAGGTGGGGGGAAACCTGGACTGAAGCCACACCACGACTTCTCCCCTGTGTTAGTTTAGGTCGAGGGAATTGTATTATTCTCTGCCTTAATTTCCAGATTCATCCCCGTGCTGTAGAAATACCAGTGGTTTCTGAGATGTGTTTTAGAGCTCATTTCCTTGAGGACTGGCAGATAACAACCCTTTTCCAGCAAGGCTCAGAAATGGTGGAGCTTCTGGCTCAAGTGGCAAAGCGTTCTGTAACACACAAATGTCAGTTGTGCCTTATTCTTCAGCGAGCAATGATTCCAAGATGTCTTTGAGAGACCTTGTTGCCTTTCAGGTTGGTACAGGAACCCCTCAGGTGGGCAGCAGTTCACCTCTGGCATTTGGGATATTAATCACATCAGCTCGGGACATTAGCTGTTGGATGCTTAAAGCTGAAGAAGCTTTGTGAGGACCAGCACCGCCCGATTTTCCCTGGCACTGTCCACTTCAATGCTTGCTCTGGGCTCTGAGTCTTATTTACAGCCTAAGCACAGCTTGCTGTAGCTGTCACTTGAAGTGCTTGTTGCTGTCTCAGTTCTGAGGACTGCAGTCTGCAAAATCCTTTAAACCCCGCCCCCCCCGCCCAGTGCAGATGTGGCCTCGGTCATCGCGTGTTTCCGCGTCCTCTCGCGTCTGCTGGTGCGGGGTTGGAAGGAGCTCTGCAAAACAACGCTGCGCTGTGGAGAGCTCGCTGCCCTTGGTGTAAGAGGTGCTCGTGGACCAGGTCGGTCTCTCTTTCTGCTCTGATGTTTCAGCGACTCGGCTCTCAGGTTTTTGGCAAAGGTCAGCAAAGCAAACCTCTTCCACAGATCCGCTTTTAAAGCAAGCAGAGGTGGTGTGTTGAAGAACCTCTAGTTTTTGTGCTGAACCAGTGCTTCCTGGCAAGCATCCCCTCTGTTGTGCCTGTACACTCACAAACCAGGAGAAAGCCTGCTGAATTACGCTCCTGGCAGGCCGTGGAGACCTCCCATGATACCTTATCCTGGTTCCAAGGGAGCGAGATCCTAGACAGGGCTTTGAACGTGTTTCCTCCCACCTCAGTGTTTTAATTGTTCAAGGTTGAGTTTGTTTGTGTGGAGCCTTGGCACAGGCTGCCCAGGGCAGTGGTGGAGCCCCCATCCCTGGAGGGGTTTCCCAGCCGTGTGGATTTGGCACTGAGGGACATGGTTTAGGGACCCTGGCAGTGCAGGGGCAACAGTCGGACTTGGTGATCTTAAAGGTCTCTCCTAACCAGACGATTCTGTGATGCAGCATATCAGCATCCCCTCGCTGAGTCAGAGCATCCCGTGCAGGCAAGAAAAGATGCTGGTCAAGAGGAGCAAGGAGGGTGGGGACCTGGTTCCAGCAAGGAGGGCTGGCTCCGGAACTGGTAACTGCTTGGTGCTAAAGCATCTTACAATTTAGCTTATGTTCAACAGAATATAACTCTGAATTTACCAGGATGAAAGTATTTGCTTTGACACTTCCTCCTTCCCCCCACTAAACCCTTCTTTAAAATCAAGAACTTGAGATATTTCTAGATTTTTTTTTGTAAATAAAAGAGGAAAACAAAGAGGGAATCGACTGTACCCCACACGACTGGGAGGAGAGAGGATTGTGTTTTCTCCTCATATTTCACTTAAAATGCACTTGAAATTTCCTGCTTGTTTGAGAAGTTGATTATTCGTACTCTAGATGCTCCGTCCCCACCAGTATGTACCGTCACCATGGTAACAAGCTGCTCGTGATGGGAGCTGTACCAATGCAAATACTATATCTAGTGGTTTAGCTCAGAGCCACACGTATGACCCTGTAAACTGCTGCTGCCGTTACCTTCTCTGCCTCCCGATCCGACTCCGGTTTCCCCCACGACTGACTTTGACTGTCAGCGGAGTGAGTTCCGTGGTTCCTGGCTTGGTGTCTGGCTGAGAGCACACGGTCCCTGGTACTTTCACCGGGTTCACACCAGATGAGCAGTCTGTGCTCCTGCATCATGGCTCTGCATGTTGTCTTCCCCACTAGTCCTCTCTGTCTTCCTCAAACTGCGCCGTCAGCTCCAGCTCCGATCCCTTTCAGGAGTTTTCTAATTGACAGTTGCTTACAATTACTGACTAATCACACTGAAGTTCTCCAGGATCCTCACATGTCGTCTTCTGCCAAGATTCAGAGGAACCCTTTGCTCCTCGAGGCAGTGCTGTGCTGGGCTGTGCTATGGGTGTGGATGAGAACATCAGTTAAGCTGGACTGGTCACAACTTTGTGCCAGCTCCTTTTCATCAAGACCAGTCCCTTCCTTTCATGTTTAAAAATCGTAGAGTCACAGGCTGGTTTGGGCTGAAGGGACCTTCCGAGCTCCTCCAGTGCAACCCCTGCAGGGAGCAGGGACATCTGCCCCCAGAGCAGGGGGCTCAGAGCCCCCAGGGCCAACCTGACCTGCCATGGGGCCAGCGATGGGGCTGCTGCCACCTCTCGGGGCAGCCTGCGCCAGGCTCTGCCCACCCTCAGCAGCAACAATCTCTCCCTTCTCTCTGCTCTGACTCTCCCTCTGGCAGTGGAACCCCTCAGCCCTTGTCCTGTCCCCACAGCCCCTGCTCAACAGCCCCTCCCCAGCTCTCGCACAGCCCCTTGCAGCACTGACAGGCTGCACTCAGGGCTCCCCGCAGCCTCCTCTGCTGCAGCCTGAGCCCCCCCAGCTCTCTGCCCTCTCCTCTCAGCAGAGGGGCTCCAGCCTTGGGTCTTGTGAACCACCTTCTCACCTTGACTAATGCATCTGCCCCCCTTTCTCACAGCCCCTGCGGAGGTCACAGGTTTCAGTGGTTTCACGCCATTGCCTGCCATCGTGCTGCTCCCGGGACTGACCAGCATCACGTGTAGCACCGAAACGCAGTCATCTCGCAAGCTCCCCTCGATGCAAATCAGGTGGTGACACCACAGGCCCATGCATGTTCTCATCCTGAATCACACTTGGTTAACGACACCCAGTAACACGAGGGCCTGGTGCTCGTTCATGCCGTGTTTGCCCTTGTCTGTAAATGCAAATGAATTGTCCAGTAATCAGCACCGCAGAACCGCGGTTTGACTGTGGTGCTCGTTATCTGCTGTCAAACTGACACTGATTGTGGCTCATCTGATACCGACGGATCTCTCGGTGCCACCGCTGCAATTAAACGCTGACCCGTCCTGTGGAAGCCAGAGAATGCGGTTTGAAACAAGTCTGTTCTAATTGGTTTTCTCTGCAGCAGAACAACCCGTGTCTGTCTGCTATCGCTTTTCCCCAGCGAGTGGAAATGGAGGGCAGTGAATTAACTGGTTTTCTGAAGGAAGAGGGCATGATCACTCGGTCCAGCATGGCATGAGATCCACCTCGTGCTCTTCTCGTGGTGGTTCCCTTCACTCACTCCTGGTGAGGTAAGACCAGGTTCGATGCCTGGAATAATGCTGACTTAGTCTTTCCAGTCAGAAGGTCTGGGGAAAGCCGGCTCCTCCTTTTACCTTTTCCTTATTACTCCAGTGGGCACAAAGTTGAGTGGAGGGCGGCCAGATGTAAACCGTGAGGAGCTCCAGAGCAAGCGAGCCTGAGCAGAGGGTTCACAGGGGCAGCAGTTCCTCCTCCCTAAAGCCCCGGTCGCACTCATGAGGTGGCTTCCAGTACATGATGCTGTGCTTGGCAAGTGCCTTTTGCTGGGGGGTGCCGGTGACTGGGGCGTTTATCTGGGGGGGGGTTGCTGTGCTGGATGTGAACCGGGGAAGGCTGTATGCAGAAGACCTTAAGAATGCTCCTTCTTGGGTGATTTCTCATCTCCACCGGTCGAAATCTGGTAGAGCAGCAGTGAGGAAGGGTTTGAATTTTTTTTTTTAAAGGAAAGCGTTTCTAACAAACGCTTGTGAGTATTAAAATAAAGCCTCAGCAGCCACGCACTGCTCAGGTTGCTGCTCAGGCTCTCCTTCGCTAGTCCCTGCCTTCCAGAGCGGTTTTGGCTGCAGTCACAACTGGCCAGCGTCCCGCGGCGAGTGAACCCCCTCGGTGTAAGGCTGTCCCCGGCTGTCGCAGCGGTGAGGAGGGCGGAGGGCTGGGAAAGCTGGTGGTCTTCAGGGTGACTTGCTGTCCTTTACGCCGTAGGATTTCAGTGGGGTTTGGTGGCTTTCAAAGCTGTGGGATTCCAGGGCAGCCCAGTTCAGACAGCAGGAGGTTGAGTTTTGCCCCAGGTCTGTGAAGACGTGACTTGCTGTCCTTTACGCCGTAGGATTTCAGTGGGGTTTGGTGGCTTTCAAAGCTGTGGGATTCCAGGGCAGCCCAGTTCAGACAGCAGGAGGTTGAGTTTTGCCACAGGTCTGTGAAGACAAACCGCAGGTTGCCCCAGTGGTGTCTTCCCTTCTTGGGGCTGGTGCAGCCCACGGGGCTGTGGATGCTGACGCCAGGAGCTGTGCAGCACAAGGTGCTTGGAACAGAGACCCGAGAAAAGCCGTGGCTGGCAGCTGGGAGCGGAGCCCTGTGGCAACGGGAATAACGAGCTTGGGGGAGAACCGGTGGATTTTAATAATCTGCGTGGGTTTAGCCTGGAGTTCTCCAGAAGTTTGCTACAGACAGGGTGTCTGAAAAGTGCTGCTCGAAGACATCAAAAGTGCTTTTTTTACTTCGTAACCTTTTTCGCTGCTAAGCATCCTTTCTTCTGGTGTGCTGCAGGGACAGAGAGGTGTGAGGAGCGCAACGTGCGAGTCGAGGGCAGGGACTTTGACTTGGGGGAAAATAAGAATAAATGCTCCTGATGCTTAAAGCATCAAAGTCCTGGTACCGGTGTGCAGCCGGCACCTCGGGTAACCGGGACCCGGTGAAGGCAGTGAGTCAGAGGCAGCGATGCAGGTGCTGGGAGCTCGGAGGCAGGGAGGGACGGAGCTCCAGCCTGCCCTTTTTCTGCCCTCGTGTCAGCGTAACTGGTCACACTGCCAAAGGACAGTGCTCCTTATGGCTAACTGCAGGTCGCCTTTGTACGAAAATAAATATGAGTAACCATCTTAGAGGCTATTTGCATTGCAAACTTCTGTTTGCTGACCCTTCAGAAGAGTTCACACCTGGCACGAGCGCGCTTCCGTCACACGGGTGTTGTAGCAGCACTCACTCACTTGCAAAGTTCTTCTGTATTAATTTCAGGTTTGAGGCGCCCTTTGTCTCTCTCAGCGGTGGGTTCGCAGCTGCTGCGGTGGCAGAGCGGGATGGGTTATTTTTTGAACTCCACACAGGTGTGGTTTTGTGGTTTTGCCTCGAATTCGGTGTCTCCTCCGGTGAGGTTCCTCAGCAGCTGTGGAGAAGTCTCTGTAAGGAAGGGAGGACATGGCAGAGACCCTTGGAGGCGGGAGCTGCTCTCTGCCGCTGACCATCGACCTTCCTGCCCAGGGGTAAACATGCATCTTGGCTTTTCCCTGGGGCATCCCAGCTCTCTGCTCTGTCTGCCCCTTTGGCTGCTCGTGGCCGTTCGTGTCACTAGGCTTGCAAAAATATTTCCAGTGAGCTATTTTTAGCTGGAAAACCGAGTTGCCCAAGCTTATAACTTAGGTTCATTTTAAAGAAACTTAGTGGAGGGATTATTTTCGGGCTGGACGTTTGCCAGGACAGAGTCACTCGACCCTGCAGACAGGCTGCTCGTCTGCTGGCCACGATGGTCCTCTGGGATTTAGGGAGAGCTGGGTATGAAGTCGAACCCTATCAAATTATTTAGCAGATTTTTTGTTACTGCAGGGGAGGTCCAGCCCCTCTGGGGATGGGTGGCCCCGCGCGAGGGTGAGGGAATGGGACTGTGACCCTGCAACAGGCACGCGCACCGCAGCCGGTCTGTTCCCGAGGGCTGGGCAGGCTCTCGCCGCCCAGGTTTGATGAAACGGTTTGGGTGGGTTTTGTCCCAACACCGAATGGGCAGAACGCTTGAAATTGCTTTTCGTTCTGACCGAAGACACAATTTCCAACGAGCTGAGCACTGAACAATGGAGCCTTGATCCTGGCGGGGGGCTGCGGATGTTCCGGTAATGCTAATAGGTGGCGCGGTCGCCTTTGCGCTCCTGGCGCATTTCAGGCACTATATAGGGAGTCTGTAATCAGCTGCAGAAAAATTCCCTTCTGTCTCTCTCCTAGCAACCCCTTCTGCACTGGGACTTGAAAAATAAGCTTGCTTTCTGTATCGTCATCTAAATATTTTTGACACTTACTGTCATTAAAATTCTCGTAATAGTCTTGGGACTAAGATAATTTACCAGCAGGTCCTCAGGACTCCCTGCTAGGTTCTGTGGTGGAAGGGAAAGCTTTTGAACTTCTCATCCCTTCGAAACCTGGCTCCTATCCGGATTTTGCTCTTTTCTCTTGACTTTTGCACCGCCGTATTTGACACGAAGTCAAACGAGGATACTGAGATGATAAGGAGATCAAAGCAGCCAGGCCAGAAGTCACCTGGGAGCACACCGGGAGTCTGGAAAGGGGTTTTCAAAAAACATTTTAGTGTGTGTGATGTGTTACGGGCTGGTTTATAGCTCTCTAATCTTGACCCCGTATACAGGCGGCGTAGACACGTGCCCTGCTGTGGAAACAAGGCAGACTGCTCGTACCAGTGTGAACCAGTGAACTGCCGGTGGAACTGAGAACGTTAGAGTTGTTATCCCGTACCTGCAATCTGGGTAATGGAGAGGGCAGTGACAGTGGGGGCACAGAGGGATTGGTCTGGGCAGAGCAGGTGAAACCAAGGTGAGGGGGTTGTGGTCTTCCTCAGAAACGCTGGCGACGTGGTTGAAGCCCTGAGCGCTTTCTGCAAAGGTTTGTGTCAGGACCTGGTGGAGGAGGGGCATGGAATCCTGGATGCAAACGTACATCTCCTGGGGGAAACGTGCTGGGAACAGTCTGGTCACCTTAACTGTGGACATGTTCTTTTCCTGAGGCTTCCTGAAGCTGTCCTCAGTGTCCTGGAATATTTCTCCTTCCTGGGAGCTACCTGGGCTTGCTGCAGGATCCGGCACCAGGGCCTGTCTAGCTCGGGATGCAGGAGGAGCAGTTTGTTGTGCCCTGGGCACAGTGGGGCTCCTGTGGGGCTCCAGAGTGGCAGCTCTTTGGGGTCTGAGACAGCTGATGAACGGTTGGTGTGTTTGGAACGGGATTCATTTGGGGTTTGGTCATGAGACTTCTACCGTATGGAAAAAATCTGTCTCAGAAAAGAGTTGGGTCAGGGCCTGCAGCTTTACCCTGAGCCATGGTGGAGCTTTCCCTGGGAACGTGGTCCAGACAGTCCTCCGGACGTGCCTGGTCCCTGCTGCTGTTCCCTTGTGCTGCTGGAGGGTTCCCCAGTATGGCTTGGTGGGACAGAGAAGCCTTGCGGTCTGCCTCAGTCCTCCTGGTCCTCCTGCCGGTCCTCCTGGCATCCCAGCTTGGGCAACAAACAATGCCTTTTCTGGAGACTTCATGGAGATGGAAAGAGCTTGTAGAGTGTAAATGTTGTTCCTGTAACTGCTCCAGGTGCTTCTCCCACTAACGCTCTCAATCCTTCTGATAGTGGGATTTTGAGATTTCAGGTCACTGGGCATCTCTACCTTTAGAGAAAACTTGGTGGAGAGGGGAAAGGGAAGGTGGTTTCACCCCTTGGGTTGGAAAGTGGGGGCTCACGCCAGGAGCGAGGCTGAGTGCAGAAAGCTCTGCTTTAATTTATGGTTGGTGTTAACTTGCGGAGCTGAGGAGTGTATAAGCCGCAGCTGCGCGGGAGCTGGCTCTGAAGATCAGCCTGGGAGAGCTGGGTTTTATTAAGCGGCACTTGATGTAGTCCCGAGTAAAACCATTTGTGTTTAACCTGATCCGCAGAGCTGCTGGAAGTGTTAACGTACCTCAGCGTTAAACGTTTCACTCTGGGGCATCGTCAGCCGCTGTGGGTTTGTGTAAGAGCCCATTTCTGGACCTGGAACGGACCCGTTAGAGGAGTGTGTTCATTGTCGAAGGAACTGAACTCAGTCGAGCTGCTGTTTAAAACTTACTGGCATGGTACCGGGCGAGGCGGAAGAGCTGGTGACAGGCACCTCTTACCAGCAGGTCTGGTGCGAAGCTGCTCTCCTCAGCCCTGGTGGGATGCAGCTTTTCCCAGAGCTGGCTTTTAGCAGAGACATCCCTTGCTCTCGGGGCAGTTTTAGGCACCGAGCTGCGGTTGTGAGCTGCTCCTGGGTGACTGCCAGCTTCAGCGAGCCTCTCGCTGTTTAACTGTAGGGCAGAGTGGCTTACGCTGAACCAAGGAAACTCTTGAGCCACAAAAAAACGCTGTAAACTTTTCTCCCTCCCAACGAGGACGAGGGGAAGCAGGTTATTGCGTCCAAACTCTTTTGGAGCTGGCACTGTGGGAAAACTGTCCGATCTGGGAGCTGCGGTACTGGAGGAGCTGTAATAAATCCTGACGGACCCTGCAGAAGGGACTCGGATCTCAGACGGCCGGGATTCCAATGGCACCTCTGGGCAGAGGAGCCTCTCCTCTCAAAGTCGTTAGTGACGCACCTTAAGCAGATTGCACGGAGCCTAAGGTGAGATCAGGGCCAGCTCTGAGCTGGGAATTACCCGTTCCCCGGGGCAGCTCCCACGGTTCCGTCCCTGGGCGGGCAGGAATATTTCAGCGGGTGGTTATGTGTGTGCCCGCTGCTCAGAGCCGCGCAGGCGCGAGGGGGTCTGCGTAACTGCTGCGAGGTGAAGGGCTTCCTGGGCAGAGTGGGAAACCTCGGTGGTAAAAGGGGAGCTGGCTCTGGTTCCTCGTAGCCTCAGCGGTTCTGCCAAGCTCGCTGCTGTGACGGTTGGGATCTTCTAGAAGATACTCTGTGCCGCTGCCCCTTCCCTCAAAGCACAGCAGCCTCTGTGGTGCAGTTCAGGGGGGAATAAACCTTTGACTTTTTTGTTCCCCCCCCTCCATATTTTTCTGATGCTTCCCTCATAATTTATATTAAGATTATTGATTAAAGGTAATTGCTGTAGGATATTATTCACAATCCATTAACCCTGATGTATAGCAGAATTCTTCAGCGAGCTTCAGTGCTGAGACAGCACCATTAATTGTTTTAACTGCCCCTTGCTTGAAATGAAGATTTCTTGCCCTTGCCTTTGCGTCCCCCTCTCCCCAAGCGCCGGCGCTTTGATTCTTCTCTTTCGATGTTGAGAAACACGGTTGTTCTTTTCGCGCTGTGACGGGCCTCCGAATCGCGCCCTTCTGCCACCTCTCTGAAGACACGGGTTTTTTGGTCTTGCAAGTCCAATTAACATGAGATTGCTGTAATTTGCATCGTCGCTGCGGGAGGCCATCTGACAGCGCCGGAGGCAGCCGAGGAGGATGGGATTCATCAGCACTGGCGTGTGTCAGAGCAGGGACTGGGGCGGGTTCTGCTCCTCTCAGATGGGCAGGAGAGTAAACACTGAATGTGAGCGGTTGGCACAGGTGACTTCCTGCTCTGTGGATGCCTCCTGAGAGCTGGAAAGGAGAAAGGTATCTCCGAGTCGTGCCCTCACCTCTGAGCCTGTCCCCAGGGGTTCCTGTCAGCGGCACTGAGGCTGTGGAGCTCTTTGCTGTTCCTAGATTTTAGCTCCCCACCACAGCCCAAATGTGCTTCCAAATACATTGCTGACGGTGTTTTCCTGCATCAGAGCTTACGCTTTGCAGAGCAGAACCACAGGCTGGTTTGGGCTGAAGGGA
>NW_010412096.1:34845-48087 GCF_000710305.1 Buceros rhinoceros silvestris | reverse complement strand
GTATATCGGTCCCTCGACCCTTAACATGGCCACTATTACATTGACCATACTGGGACATTCTTCCCCTTCATTTGTCCCTCTGATATCCCCCTCCTGTAGAGTCAGGAGGTCACCTGCTATACTCATGTGATATAAAAATACAATGGAAGTATTTATTACTCCATAAACTTCATAGAAATATATTTGTATTGCATAGAAATGTGATGGACCTCAGCACATGAAAATTTCCGGAGTTGGACTTAACATGAATTCATCCTCAATGCTAGCAATAATTTTATTTGCTACTAAAGAATACCTCAAATTTTTTTTTGTCCTCAGATTAATTCTTAACATTTCAGAGTGTAGTCACAGTTACACAAGGTGTAGCAATCATAGATAAGTAAGAATGCTAATTAAGACCATTTTCTCATATGTATTTTCTCACTGTAATTTCTCATATGTAAACTTCTCAAAAGTCCAGATGATTTTTTCTGCCCTACCCTTACATTCAGGTTCTTTGATAGTCCTATTCATTCAAAGTAAGAAAGCACTTAGTACTTACTTTACTAAGTAAATAAAGCATTGGTTGGCATTTTCACCCACAACACATGTAAAGGTCTAACTCCAGAGGCATCTTGTTTGATCACATCCTTCATTTCTGGAAAGGTGATTGCATTATCTCAAATATGTCTTAAGTCTTTTCCTTGTCCAAATTTTCCTAAGCTATTGTTAAATCATCAGATCTACTGCTTGCACCATCTTGTTACATAAATCAGCTTCCTGCCAGTGAGAAATTTCATGTGCTTTTGATGTTTGGATCATTACTTTTTTTTTCAAAGTGCGGTATCTACTTCCTACCTTCTGAATCCTTTCACAAACATAACTAACATTTCGCCAGTTTGAGTTTTCTACTTCACATTATTTCTAGTTTTTTATACATTCTATGGAAAATGAAGCTGTTAATTGATAGTGATTTGCTGCAAATGCTTATTTCTATATAAAAAGAAAAGACACTATTTGGTGCTTTTATTGCTTTCCCATGAGGCTCTTTATCCCTGGAAATCTTGTCACGAAACACAGCAATTTCTAGATGGCAAAGGATAGATGACATTAAAATACCCTAAGGTCCCAGAATATTCATGGTTAGCTCTCTTTCTTCTTTCCCTTTCCCAAGGCCTTGGAATTCAGGTCAGCCGTGCAACAGTTACTAAGGTCAAAAAACTTGTCAGCTTATTAAATATAACCAGCTTCCAAGCGGAAAGGCCTACAAATCACCCTTCTTCAGAATGTTTACTTAATACTGATGGTTAACTGCTCTGAAACTATACTAAAGAAACTGAAAAGGAATTTATTTTTAAGCTTTTCAAAGCCACATTAACTTTCCCAATTTAATAAGCATATCTTCTTCTATGAAATCTTCCTAAATAGTTTTCTGCCTAGGATAACTTAAACTACAGCACTATGAAACAGAATTTGCAAAGAAATCTGTGAACAGAAATAACAGTGAAAGGCAATGTATACTGCATGGAGTGCTGCCATCTTTCAGTTAGAAAAAAATCAGAGTTGTTTTAAGAAAGCTCTGAAAATGTTTAAGCGAGATGAATATAGTCTGAAAGCATGATATGATTATTAAATACAATTACCGTTGTTACTAAAATGACTAAATTTTGAATTAAAGACTAAGTTTGAAATGTAAGATTAAAATAACATGGCATTTAGTTTAGACTATCATTTTATTTATTTGCATAAACCTTTTGCTCTGTCAAAGATCTGGATAAGCAGAGCAATGAAGGATTTATTCTCCTCCTGTTACAGATGAAGTTAAAACAGCATTTAAAAAACATAAGAAATTACATTAGTTAATTATTTCCACAAGTCCCTCTACTAAAACCAGCAGATTGAACGATAATTTGGTAGTATGAATATCATACATAGGCCTACTTCTACCTAGATGATGATTTGCAACAGTTTCCAAGATTTTAAAAACAAAAACTTGTCCTTAAAACATGATATATGTTTTGCTGTCATGTTTTAGAGATTCTCTACATTTCCACAGTCCCATAGGCATTTCCAGCTGTTTTTACGGTAACCGATAGTGATTGCATTTGTTAATAGTAAAGATACAGGATGAAAATACTTCCCTTGCTGTGCATAATTAATTTGAATGAATGATATACCCAAGTTCCATCCTCATCAGAGACACATCTCCACAAGTGACTGTCATACAGTCACTTTCCTTTTATATAATTTCCACTGGAGGTGAAGGACTCTATGCATACAGCATTCGTTTAGCTTTAGTAGAGCTTAGAAGCTGATGGGGCTCTTTTGTTTTGAAGAAAGTGTGCCATTGGCCCTTGAGCAGAGTATTCTTATTTTGATTTTCCTTTCAAATCTTTAATGTTTCTTTACAGATAAGTTTATTCAAGTTTCTGGATTCACGGCTAATAGTAAAAGCTTCAAAATGTGACTTGAATGCCAGGGAAGTCAGTAGCCAAATAGGAGTTAAATCCAGGTTCTTTCCTCTGGAGACTTTTGAATATTCAAGTTTATAAATTTATGATTTTTATAAATTTGCAAATGCATATATTTGCCCACAGATTTCTTTGTTTTCTCACTGAGAGCTACAATGGAGAAACAAAGCAAAACAAAACAAAAACCCCTCAAAACCTATTTATCAGCTGTTGTAGTGGCTTTTTCTGTTGTTTTCTGTGCAAAGCAGGTGTTTACTGTGACTAATACCAATATTTCTTGTTTATTTAAAGTGTTTTATTTACCTGTTAAGAGAACCATTCCAACATCTTGGTTCAGGGTGTTTCTTCAGTGCACTTTACAAGCTTCCAGCTGATTCAGGTTTCTTTTTCTTATATGAGTGTGTTTTCTTGACGCAAAGACATTGGCATTCACTCTTCCACATTGTGTATGTTTTGTCATTTTCTGGTTCTGCTGATGCAGTGATATGTTTTCTGTCAAAGGAGGCTTACAGGCACATTACCCTGCGTGACAGGAACTGTGAGCTACAAGGATTTCCTGAGGAGAAACTTCCAGATGCAGTGTGTGAGATTTCTCATCTCCCAACTACATTAATTACATTATCTCCCTGAAAAAAACATTCTAAATGAAATCATTCACTGAAAGTCTTAACACACAGTCCAGCTGCCTGGACTCACTAATGCTTCTGTCATCTATAAATAATTCACAGAAAGCCAACTGGGAGACTGCATACTCATTTTCTGCTCTCAATATCTTCCAGTCAAGGGTAAGAAGAGATTTTCAACTAGGCAGCTATGGGGAGACAGAATTTTACCAATTTCAGATCCCCCTAAAATCTCAGGTCTGGTTTTAATAAAATATAAAAATAGATTTTTTTTTTTAAAAAAGGAGGGGGGTGGGATTTTAAAAGAGATTTTTAAAAATATTTTAGCTCTCTATTTATTTTCAAGTTCACTCAAGTCATATTTTCAGAAGCTTTATCAAAACCAAGAGACTTTTATTTTGAAAGTAAAAAAAAAAAATTTTATGTAGTCACACATCTCAGTAAGCTGGAGCTTTTGGGGGAAAAAAAAAATGAGAAAAACCATGAGAGCTGGAATAAAATCATGAGAATTGACAACACTGATACAGAAAGGTTTTTAACTTGAAAAGACAGAGGAGTCTATTAGACTTCCTTCCACAGGCAAAAAGATCATTTCTATTGCTGCCCTCAATAGTTAAATGACTTGGATGAACTGTGATATATACAAACCCTGAAGCTATATCTAACAGGACTGGTTATTTTGTTTTATGTGTGTTTTCCTTGGACATTAATGCTATGGTGGGAGGAAATGAAATATGTCATCACTAATACTTTAACTCTGGTCAAAGGACGAGAAGGCTAAACTCAGATGTGGTGTAATTTAATCTGCATTTGCACCAGTTACAGATTTGGCTTCATCATTTGTATTTGCATGTTGTGACAAGTGGCAAAAGTATTTTTTGACCTTGTGATCAAAGGGAAAAACACTCTCAATTTCCCTTTGAAAGACAAATGGGACATGCAGCTCTCTGAGTTATCTTTTTTTTTATAGTTACATCCAGAAAGTTTGATTATAATTTCAACTGAAGATTATAGTATTGAACCAATCATAGACCAAATTTAGCTCCAAATTGATACAACTCCATTGAAAACAATCTATTTACACCCAAACTGATTTTGTATCCTTTGAGAGACTGTGTTTCCCTTCAGCTATTAGAATCTTGTCTCCCAAAGGTAGAGACATTATCATATTATTTGCACAAAGGAACAACATCAAATGGAAGAACAACATAAGAACAGAAAATTAAGCTTTAGAAGAGCTGCATGCTTCTTTATTTAAGGACTTTGAGGAAGAAAGTACACAAGTGTGACCTTATGTTCCAGTATCTATGGGATGCTCGATGGAATGGAGAGTCCCAGATTTCAGTTTGTGCATTTTCACTCTGTATAATGTAATCAGCCAATATCTCTCCACAAATCCCCATATAAAACAGTTCAAGAGAAAAGCTAGTAGCAACCGCAAGAATAATAGTACTTCAACATGTTCTTAAACTTGCTGAAGAAAAAAATAATAAATGTCTTGGTGACCCTTTTGGAAAAAACTCAATGTTTGCTGTTACTGCCATGTCACAGTAGGCATTTTTCTGCATCTTAAAATTGTATTGTGATATTTTTCTCTCTCCTTCATTGTCTTGTTGCACGTATTGGTTTGCTCTTTCCCATGTGGCTGAAATTAATAAAATGCACAAAAGTGTGATGGCTATGAGAGTAAGAACACAACAATAACAGGAGTAATAAAAGGTGAATTTCAGTTCAGAGAAAACATAAATATTTCTTTGTTGTATTCTTGAGGATGGAACTGACAAACAAGACTCTTTCAGAGGCTTGTCAGGATTAACTTGATAACAAATATCACCTTTTAGTGCCTCCATACTTTTGTGAGATTGTCTCAGAACCAGCACTTTTAGAGCTTGATTGGTGATCGGTTTTGCATATACAGTGATATTGTTATTGGTTTGGACTCTCTCATGGGAAGATCTCACAATCCATTTAAAGTTAGGATTGTAATTTCTTACATTATTATGAGAATTGCATTTAGACACAAAACGTTGGGAATATGCCTCGTAAATACTCTTTGATGGAGGTTTATACTCTGAAGTGCAACACCGTCAGAATATGGAATCAGATTTGTATGTTTTCTCTCTCCTGAATGGAAGAGATTCCACTTCAAGTAACATGCATGTTCATCAGACATTTGGAGAATGAAGACCTGCAATTCTTTGTCAAATATTTTTAAAGCATATTTTCAAAGCTTTTACTAGACTTTAAAAAGTTTTATGTTGTTTGGGGATTTTTTTCCCCCTCAAGGAGGGGAAAAAAGAAGCTTATTAGTATAGCTTTAATAACATACTTTAAACATTGTTGCATTTCATAGTATAAAGAACTTCTCAAGTAAAGGGCTATTTATATATTCTTTCAAAACAATTCTTCCCTCTTCCTTTCTAAAATGTGACTATATGGAAAAATAAAGTTTCTTAAGATACAGGTCTCAGGTTCTGGATGTTGGGCTGGCCTTTCAGCTAGGGAGAATTCTCTATTCTTAGAAGAAATAACCATGCCTTTTATTATCTCTTAGCTGTTTGGTTTTTAGAGTATGCCTGCCTTCTGTAGGCAGGGTTCAACACACCATTTGTAGGCTTTTCTGTTTAAGAGATACTAAACTAGCTAAGTAAAAAAAAAAAAATCAGAAGAATCAGTTGTGGTCGTCTGTCCATAAATAGGTCTAAAATTTGCAGAGTTGGGTAACAGTGATAATAACCATACCACTAAATTCTTATCTCTATAGACACCATGGACATTATTCCATCATTTTCATTGAATGCAGTTACAAAGATTTTGGCTGGGAAATAATTTTATTTCTATTGTTTATTCTGAATGGCTAAACAAAACATGGTTTCAGTCAGAAATCCACGTAAATAATATCTATTCAAAACCACAAGATCATAAGCAGTATTACGCCACTACATTGACAGGTTCACTCTTAAACATACGATTTTTAACGTAAAACCTCTCAAACAACAAGTTTTCAGAATGGACTGTTGAGCAGTTGTCAAAATGTCACAGGTTCTACATATAGTATCATCTTCAAAGAATGTAAGTCTTGGGCTTAGGGAGGAAATAAAGATTCCTCTACCCGGATTGACAAATTAAGGCTAGCTTTTATGTCATATGAGATGAATTGTGGCATTGTTCCTTTTCGTCAGCATTTATGGATCCCTTCTTCCTTCTGTTATCTCTGTTTCAGTTAAAATCCTCAAATCTATAATCAGTTTCTGAGAGGAGCATTTTCCCTTCTTTTTGATATGTGCTGTATATCTAGGTCAATTAGAACATGATGCATGGTGATCTCACATACAGAAAGAAAAAGCAATCATAAAGATTTCCAGAGAAGCGATACCAAACAACACTAGTATAGTTGTCAAGCATAAAATCTCTTTCCTCTTGCTGTATCGTTCTTCATTTCATCATCAGGCTTACATACCTAAAACTGGGCAACCAAGTCTATGATTCCCAAATTAGCAGAGATGTTGGGTGAAATTTTGATAACTGATGAAACGGCTAATCTAAAAAGAAGACTTTGACACTGAAAATAGTCATAAGATTAATTTCTCGTGCTCTGTCCCAAAATTATGTTTCTAAAATGTTTGTTTAACACCTTTCCAACTCAGATGTTCCCCAAAACTCACTAAGCAACTGGTTAGATCAGAAAGTTCCCTGGAGAGTGTGATTCTGCTTTTACACTTGCTTAAAATTGTTCTAGTGTGAGAATCTAATCCCTTCAAAAAGCCCAATCTGGGAGCTGGACAGAATGGCAGCAAAGTACTTAGAGGATTCAAGCCCGTGGAAATATTGAAGGGACAACTAGGATACAGTGGGTAAGACTGATGCCAAAATATAACAGTAGTTAAGCTTTTGTTTAAAATACACACAAAAGAGAGTAAGAATAAATGGACAGGGTTTTTATTAGCAGGGATTATCAATGGACTTAAGAAGAGCCCTCTGAGGTGTTCAGCAGATTCATAAATTATTCAGAAAACAGTGAATACTACAAGGGTTTGTAGATGACATATAATAAACAAACAAATTGAAAAACTCTTCTAGGGAGGGCAGTGCCTGGCAGTGGCAACTGTTTCATACCATATTCTTTGTGTGGATAACTTTTACCTAAGAAATATAAAATATAAGTTTATTTCAGGTTAACCCTCATGAATTGCATCAGGCCCAATTCTTTCCTTCAAGACTTAGAAGTCTTAATGAATCTATGTACTGTTCTATCCTCTGTTGCATTATTCAACTCTTCATTAAAGATTATTAAAAAATCATATTGAACCTCAGTCCAAGGACTAACCTCTAGGACAACAGACATTTGTCATTCTACTCAGAATCACCATTTATCTTTATTCTTATTCTTTCATGTCTGTCAACAAAATCTCATGTCATCAAACATAATGAATGTCTACACGGGGTCTTTTCAGTTTTATTTTCTCTCTCTTTTCTCTCCAATTTCTAAACCTGACCAATTTAATTTACCTCACCCACTTTCTTTATACCGTGTGATTATATTTTCTAGAATTTTCTATATTTTCTACTCTTTATAAGAGATTCATTTCTCCCATTTTGAAAGCATCAACTAGAGCCTCTGTGTAGGAGTAACAGTAACAGGCTACACAGGTCGTAAGTAGATGTCATAATACAACGCGCTAACTACATCCAAGAGAGAAAATTAATCTATTCTGCATCAGATATATTTGTCTGAGTTCTTAAGGCATAAGGTTGTATCATCATGGTATTAGCTCTACATCAGGACTGCTTCAGTAAGAGGTTGGGGCATAATGTTACCGCTAACAGGGACGCTGACTATAGCTCTAAGAGCTGTGTAACACCCATAACTGTGGTGCTAGCCAGTATTTGGTCACAATCTACTCCTGAAGTGGGGCCTATGCTGTTCATCCTTTGTGCTGCATTATGTAAAGCCAAATATCACCCAGGAATTCTGTGGATTTAATCTGATGCTGAACTTTCTGTTGCCACATGAAAATTCCAATTTGAAATTCCAGCACCTGCTGGCCATGTAGACGTACTAGCTTCCATTAAATTAAAATATATTATGTGAAGTAAAAACCTTACCATGCTATATTTCTCTCTTATGAAAAACAAAATAAAGTAATTTATTTAAGTCCTTAACTAAACAGAGGTTAACAGATTTCAGAGATAATAAAGATAATCTTAGAAATAGTTTAATAGTTTTTTCTCCTTAGATTCTGAAATGGTGTTTCGTGTGTTCTGAATCTCTCCCTCTCCTTTCTTCCTTTATCTGTTTGTTCATAAATTAGATCCAGTAAAATATAAATCTAGAAATATATACATTTTTATATCTATATTTTTCTCCTTTAGTTCAACCTCATTGACTTGTTACATAGATCAGTGCTTTTCCTTCCAGTGCCTTTTTTCCCCTTTGTTTCTGACTTTGGATGTTGTGAATGGCTATGCAATTTTCCTGCTATATTAAAACTAGCCATTTTTTTATTCTTAGTGCAGCACAACCAAACAAAGGACAGTACAAGGACATAGAAACCATCATGAAATGCCTTTTATTTCACAGCTCTTTTCATCTCTCAACAAATAACAGGAACATGGTTAATCATTGCATACTTCTGGTTCCCTGGGTGCTCATGGAGTTCTCCATATGGTCTCTCCAAAATGGAGGAACTTGCATATATCAGATCTAAATTATGCAAAGAAATATGATCATATAGTGGAACAGAGTAATAATAGAAAAGATAGCTGCTCAACAAAAACAGAAACCTAGCTAATAATCGCTCTATATTTCCAACTCCCAGGGTAAGAGAACATTGTACTAAACACATAAATCTCCATTCTGACATTAATTTCATAATCTTTAAAACATGCGCTCTTGAGCTTTAAATATTGTTTCTTCATGGAAGAAACCAAATAGCACAATGAATAATTATTTTTTCTTCATTCTTCTTTTTTTTGTCTTTTTTTCTCCTTGCTCTTGATACAACCAAGCTCCTCCAACTCCTCTTTTTCTTTACCTTTTTTTTTTTTGCTTTCCATTCTTATTATTATTTCTTCATCCTTTACTATTTTACCTCCTGGTTTTAAATTGCATCCCCTAAGATAAGCAAGGTTTTTCAGCAAATAAGGTATATGATTAGTTTCCACAGAGAAAAGTTTAAAATAATTTTATTCAGGTGCTATAGGCAATCACATTGAACAACCTGTGGAGAAGGTTGCAGATACCTGTCACCAGTGAGCAAAACTGGATTTGATTAAACTTTTTGGCTTCAGCAGTTTTTGAGATGGTACATTAGTATTATGAACCAGTGGTGCTGCTACTAAGCAAAGAAGGCAGACCAGAGCAAATGAGTCCATTCCTAGCTGGCAGTAGTGTAAACTAGCATTAGTGAGGTGATCAGATCACTCACTATGCAACTATACGCTGGGCACCAGCTATTGTTATCAAGAGCAACTAACAGATGCAATAACTGCTGTAGATTAGCCCATTCAGGTGAAAGGGAATTATTAAAAAAATGTTAAATCTCGCCCCTTCCCTCTGCCCCTGAAAGAAAGAAACACTAAAGAATATTCAGATTGAAAATTCAGAAATCAAGAAATGCCAGAACTAAGTTTCCCTGTTAATTCATCCTGCACATGCTTGGGCTTAAGCATTAGCCTGATTAGTGTCAGTGTCTGCCTCAGCTGGAGGACATTTTGCAGGCTGAAAAGGTGTGCAGGAAAATTATATGTGCCTTCATTTGAAAAGTAGCCTAAATGGTATTTTATATCTGGCAGGAAGTAAATACGGGAATTCATAATAAGTTTGCTTTCTCTTGTTGGGGTTCAGGTTTTGATTACTGCAGCTTGTAACTGACACATTAGTCACCTATTAGCACATTCAACAAAATTTCAGCAGATCGGATAACGACTGGAGAGAAAGCCTGGAAGACTGAGCTAATTAAAAGCTTTAGGGAGCTATGGGAGTGATGTGAAGGGGAGGTGATAAAAAAATCCACACATAATCTAGGAGACTTGTTTCTGCTTGGACCATGTGAAAAGATCCCCAATCATCGATCTAATTATCATTTAGGTAACGAGTATTTAGTTTTGCCAGATCCCTCTTCTCCACGGAAGTTCTTCCTTGACATCTATACTGCAGTGTTTCTCCAAGGCAAAAGGACTTCATTGTCTTGTAGATGTAGCAGAGAACATGTGCTATTACACACAGTCTTAAATTAGGTAACCATATACTGTTTTTCCATCAGGAACCAGAGTTGTGTGGTAGGAAGAAGTAAAAGCGAATACAGACAAACCTTGCGCCAAACCCACCAGGTCAGCTGATTTAAAGGTCCAGCATAAGCAAGGAGAAGAGTAGATGTGCAACTACAAACTCACAGTTTGATATCTACTTTACAGTGACAAGGTGTGTGACAGAGCTGGCTGCCAAGAAGATTCCTTCTGATACATTTTAAGATGATGTGTGAGTTTCAGCAGGGCAGAATGTGCTGTCACGCTATAATCAGGAAGGTTAGCCTGAGCCACCTTCATCACTGGGTTAGGCCAACTTTTTACTGAAGGAGAAAAGGCAAATTCCCTGTGTTTCATTCCTGTGGCTTTGGGGGGAGGTGCCAATCACCTGCTAAGTGTTAATGATCAGCTTATACTGCTCTACCCACTTGCAAGGAAAGGAAAGGAAAGGTTCTGAAACATATCTTAATTTGGTTTTAATGTTGCTTTAATAGAAAAGATATACTAACTTTTGCACACCTTTTTTTCGATATTTATAGATTTGCTTGTGTTTTCAAAACTCTATGTTAAAAAGGTTGACATACTTTTTTTAAAATAAGTTGATTTTGGACTGGAAGTTGTAAACCATAGTGTGAATTTTATCATAACCGTCATTTCTCATTAATGGAGATATCAGCTATCACCTTAGGGCTATGTACTGTTAAATGTATGGTAGATCTGAGCCCTTATCTAGGCTAGCACCTTTTTTCAGGACAGACCCGGGTTTGTTTTTTTTTTTTTCTTAGACACCTTTTAATGTGATACTGTTCTTAGTATTGCCAGATAAAAATTTACCTAACTGTACATTAATGTATTGGTCCATACGCTGATGGGGACCAATGATCTCCAGGGAGATAGGATCAGTTCTGAGACTTACTTTCACACTATCCCTTCTTCTAGTAGGGAATGGAAATCAGACCTGTCCTTTTTCTGTTTTGGATACGTCCTGTAGTTCAGCCTCTTACTGGAAAACTGCTCAGCCTTGCAATGCAGATTCACTCCACTGTGATTCACTCCACTCCACCCAACATATACTTTTCCTATGGAATATACTTTCATCAGCTGTAAAATGTGTATAATGTGTCCCCTGTTTAATGTGTACAAATAATCTTGGACACGTTTAATTTAAAGCTTGATCATCGCTGGCACTAAGCACTGGTAAGACAATTTGGCTATGACTTTAAAATAACAATTCTAAACATGCAAGGGACTTCAATGGTGTTTTCATCTAGATTTGGTTCTTCAGCACTCAAAAAAGATTTGAGTGCTTGGTACAATGCATCTTTCCTCCCCAGGGAAGTTCAGATTGCCCTATTTAGACAAAAGCTGTATTATTTTAAACATCGAAGTAGCATTGTCACACTGCCAGCTATAGTATTAGGAGAGCCTGCTAAAGCAAGTTATTTCTCTAGGACAAGAGATTGACATTTATCTTAGCCAAAAGCTAGCCCTTTACCTTAAAATATGTCTAATTCATCTGTATGCAGTACTTTGGGGTGTTTTCTCTTCCATTTTCCTTATGTACAACTACCACAGGTTGATCAGTGAGCAGAGGGATTGTATACCCATGAGTGTCTGCACACACACACTCACTCAGAGACACAAAACCACACACCCTTCATAAAACCAGTAAGGATGTAGGAACAGAAAGACCATGCTACTCCACAGCACTTCCTCATCTCCGCTTGCTGACTGGAGATGAAGCCCTCTTAGAACACTCTTTCCTCTTATCTTCCTTTTTTACCACTTGCAATTCTCTGTTTGAGAGGTTGGTTGCTTCTCAGGCATTTTAGGACATTATCTTTTTTTTTCTTTTTCAAAAACTTCCTGTGTGGAGTTAGGTTTTATCCATTTTTTTTTAATGTTCCTCTGCTCAAACATGGTTAACAGGTGTGTATTGTTTTCCACCTGTTTTTAAGCCTATGACTCTGTTTTAGGGTACCAGATGTTTCTCTGCATGAAAATAGTCTCAGGAGGTCACTAATTTCCTACTTGCTCTGTGCAGTTTTTTCAAAGTACTGAACTGGACATGGCGATACTCAAGAATCAGCATGGAGTGGAACTCATTAGAGATGCTGATGTATACTGACTTGGACTGCAAATGGCTGCAAAACAACGGAGCATGCATTTTAATGACAAATTTATTTAGAAGGCAGCTTGGTGCAGATAATTTTTAGTATTTTGTTAATGGCACAAGGAAAAGAAATCTAAGATTCTCACATGTGAGTTTTAAGATGTGCTATGGGTGGGTGTGGAGAAAACACAAAGAACTAATTCAAGGTGAAAAATCTCAGGCATATGGAGCCATATGGAGGGTGGCCTAGGTAAGAACAAGAGAAAAATTCAAAGCAATTAGTTGTGAAGCTCAGGGAGAGCAGCATGTATGAATTTATGAATGTTGCTTGTCTCAGTCTCCATTTGAATTCAATTTATCCCTTATCCTCTTCTCTTCTTACTTGCTTTAGGAGTGCAGAATAATAAAAAGAAATAAATCTTCCCACTCCTTTTCTATTTTGAATAGGAATTAATCAAATTGACTGGTTCTGCATAATCCATTTTGTTGTGACTATGTTCACCAACACGCAGATTTGATGCACTGTGTGATTAGTGTTTCTGCAAATCTCAGACACCTAATCATTCCTTTTCTTAAATATAGTGAGAACAGATAAGATTCAGCTAGACTCCTAAGAAATGTATGTGAACCTACAGACATTTGGTGTAATGCTTCAGTATTATACATACATATACACATAGCAAACTTCTTCACTTGAAAAGGACGTGAAACTTCTTACACTGTTAAACTGATGTCAGGGAAAGTTTTGGTTGAGCTGAATTTGACAAGGATGTCAAAGCTTGCCTATGGGTTATCAGAATGTTGTAGG
>NW_010412096.1:27939-34743 GCF_000710305.1 Buceros rhinoceros silvestris | reverse complement strand
TAGGGAAATTATATATGTCCTAAGAAGATTGCAATTTTTCGTACTGGCTTAACAAACCCAATATTGATTGGAAAAAAAAACTATCTAGATTTGCATTAAATTAAATCAGTTTGAATTCACAATCTTTGGAATTTCCATCGTCAGTTTGACAAACTCTACATCTAACTGTGACAAAATCCAGGATAAAGGAAGCGGAATACTGACAAGCAGAGTACAAGTTCAGTTTCAGGGTGTGTTAGAAATTGTGTGGTCTCAAAAACATGTAGAACTGTATGGTACTTTCTCAGTCAGTCCCCTGCTACCAACAGGCAGCTTTGTCATTTAGTGCCTCTCACAGACCAGGTGATCATTTCTGTTTGCAATATTATCTACCTATAAACCTGAATAACTATATCTACAAACACATTAAAAGGTTGAAATAATATATGAAAATGGTTTGAGATTCACAGATTACAGATACCAAGGAAGTCCAGATCATTTAGGAGTTGTAATAGTGTTGTATTTATCAGTGGTTTTCTTTTGTACTTTGATCTTCACAGTCACTTTCCATTTCAAAGCAATAAAATACTGAACAATTCCCTCAGATGTGGTTTCTGCATAAGAATTCTCAGTTCTTTTTAAGACACTCTGCATGACAGCACTGGGATAACAAATGGGCATATGGCTGAATTGCGAAGAATCAGAATTGTATAAATGCAATTAAAAATACGGTATCTGATTTCCCTACTTGCTCCAGATGAAGTCACAGTTAAGCAAAACATTTGCATTTCTCCTTAACCAAAATGTGCTCTGACTAAGGTTGTAAAGCTAAAGATATCCTTAACTGCTTGGCTAATCAAGAACTTCTGTACCATAAAGGGCAGCAAAGCTGTGTGACAGCATGCCTACATTTCCCTTCATATTCATATTCTCAATCATATGAGCTTACAGTTTATCAAAGATCCCATAGGTTCTGGTCCCAGACAATGGTTGTGAGGAATTGACTAAAAGACCAAATGCCACTCACAATGACATGTATGGCTCCATTAATTTAAATGGACCCACTTACTTACGTAAGGTGAGACACATTTGGCCATAAACTGCATACCTTTGGTACTATATAATTCCCTAATTTTCCAGGAGTGGCTCCACAAACCCACAGAAAAAGAATTTTATTTAGATATAGTATTCACATACTGTGTAATATATTTTTTTATGCTCATTTGTAACTGCATGGAAAGCAAAAGTGAGGATGCACATTGACGTAACACAGTATTGGAATGCTTCTCCAGACTGCTCCAATGTCTATATTAAAATGCAGAAGAGAAATGTCATAAGTACACTTCTTGAAATAGAATAGCACATCAGTAACAGTGTTTAAAGAGACTCTGTTCCAGAAGTGAAATGTTCATTTCATTTACACTGAACCTGAAGTGGGTTTGCGCTTTTTTTTTTTTCAGGAGGGAGGGGGAGAGAAGACAGAATGTTACCAAGTGAACGAAGATGGAGACGGTTGCAAAAAAACATTTAGTCAGTAAAACACCATGCTTTCTCATAATGTCATGCATCTCACTCACAATAATTCTTTCTTATTAACTGCTTGGGAACAATTTGTTTTCCTCTCAGGCTATGAAGGCAAGTGCAAGTGTAGCAGACTCTGGTTGGAGCTGATAAGCCCTCCTATAGAAGCAACACTGCTGGCATGATGAGATGTGTTAAGAGGACAATATCCCATTGGCTCAGACAAACCGTGCTGTATATCAAACCTATCGACAATAATATCTGCAAAATAATGCCTTTATGTATCTGCCAACTGCCACAGAAAGCTCTCTGGTGTTCCTTTGGAAATGTGGCTTGATTTTTAAAATTTTATTATTAGTATTATTATTGTTTTTCGGTTGCCATTATACAACAGCTGAAGGCTCACCTAGGCTCATTTATATTTTACAGTAGTTTTAAACCCATCTTCTAAAAACAGTAAGCAGAAACTTACATTAAATAAAACATAAAATGATCAGTCGCTGCTGTGAAAGAAAAATCAGCCCTTTCTTTTCAACATAAACAAAGCAAAAACAATATATTTGCATTGTTAAATCATTGCTCTATAACTGCTTAGAATATTTTAACTGAACTGTATGATCTTTAAAGAATATAAATAAAGCAAAAACCTTCTAATCTTGTGATTAAAACTGTATCTCCATATTATCATCATCACTGTTTTTGAAATAACATTTTTTCCTTTTCAAGAGATTCTGTTTACTATTTATGAAACTATTTCAGATGTCATACATTCAAACACTGAGAGACAAAGCCTGCTTAGATTTTTTTTATATTAAAGAAATATGCTCTTCTCTCTAATGAAAATTTGTTTGGTGAAATTCAGCAGGGAAATACAGTTTTATTTTGGGAAAACTGCTATCAAAGACAATAGAAGTTTGATCACAGGAAGTAAATTTGCATCTCAAAGAGATATAAAATCCAAAAAAAAAAATGTAAAAGTTATTTAAATCTAGAGGCTGAAGCTTACTTTTATGTACTTAATATTCACATTCTGGCAGGAAGAATGAAGATCTCATAAAATTTCCAGGAGAGTATTTCCTCTCAAATCAAGTTGAACAGTTCAATAATAGTCTGAGTGGCAATATCATGAACAATTCAGGCAGGACTTCTAGTTCTCTCTCTACTCATTTCATTACAAATATTTCTGGGAAATGAGTGCTTGTGTGAACGGACTGCTCTGCTCAGATCATAATCACTGGTCTCCCTGCAGAGCTTAATTTGTTTAAAAATAAAATTTTTGCTGAAAATTTTGCAAGATTCTAACTCTTAAGTGTAAAGCACAGCTTTCATATCTATAAAATGGGAACATGAGTATTTCTGTGCTGCAGGGTGGGTGTGAGAATTCATGTATTAAATGTAGGAAGCATTCCTCTCACCATTCACCAGAGAAATGAAAGAGCAACATGTAGGCAGATGGACAAGCAGACAAGGACCTCCTATTGCAATGAAAATTATAATAAAATTTTGTTCTTCTCCAGATATAGTAATATTTCATTCTTCAGACACAGTTTTCCTGAGGTGGGCTAAAGGTCTTTGTCCTGCACATTATCTCCTGTCTGTCACTCCTGCTGCAGCCTTGACAATAGCTAAATCCTTACTACTGTACCGTAGCTCCTCTCCAATTCCTGGAACCCACCTGCCAAATCTAACCAGAGTGAAGCTGCAGTTGGATCTATGTAAACAGGGGATGAGGAGGCTGAGATTGATGAAGTAGAACTAAACCCACTACCACGCTGAAATCTCACATTGCTGGCACAACTGTATCATGTCATCACTCACATATGGAGTCATCTCTGCTCCTGTTCTTCATGACGATGTATGGAAGTCAGCCACACTGACAGTGGTTCAACTATGCAAGGGCTCAGAGACGCTATATGCAAGCTGCTCCTGCACCCTGTATGGCAAATACACACATGCACGGGAGTGAAAGGAGGATTAACTCCAGCAGTCACTGCAGCAATTTTCCTAAAACATAAATTCTTGTTTTTTTCTTTTTAACTTTTTATTTTATTTTTTAAACTGGTAGGTATCTCCATGGTTACAGTTCACTGTCAGTGTTGTACCTTCAGCCTTTTGATGCAAAACCATTCAAGCACTGAAAACCACTCTGGCGCTTTCTCCTTACTTCTCCTCCAGTTCCACATAAGCAGGGCTGCTGTACGTACGGAAGAGCAGTGTACACACATGCTATTGTCTTAGCCTTGATGATAGCATGCTTCCATGCCTGCGGACTCAAGTGAAATAAAGTCTGTTCTTTTCAGTTGTCCCAGACAATAGGTTTTGACCATGGGCTCAAACAGACATGATCCATTTAATCATGATGGGCAAGGTCTGAGGCTCCCAGCTAAAGCCCCATAGGGTGAGATACGACAGAAGAAACAATGTTTTGTGAAGTTCAACAGTTAACGCTGCTATTTGAAAGCCTGTTTTGCTCTGGTTCCCCACAGATATCCAAAACCCAACATACAACAGAGCATTATGAAGTTCCACCTCCGCCCGGTGAGATCTCCCTATTGGAAACATTTAATAAAGAGCATTTAGCTCCCCTCAATATTTAGGCTGTGATCTGTTATCCTTTTTGCATGGGACACTCAGAGGCAAGGGTTTTTTTATTTAACTTAACAAATGAATGCAACCTTTTCCAAAACAAATCTTATTTACTAATTAGCACTTTTTGATTAATGCAAGCAGTTGTTGAAGATTATACTCACAGTGTTCAGTGCAACAAAGCACTTAAGGACATGCAAAACTTTAAATTCATCTCTAGTAAAACATGTTAAGAACATAACTTCCTTACTGTAACAGAGCAGATACCAAGGTGCAAAAGCAAAACTCTCTCTGTTGAAGGATGCTTCATGCTACTGAAATGATATTGATAGCAAGTAAACAGTTGATTAGCAGGTTGACACTTATGTTTACAAAGAGATAAAGAAAAAGCTGACTATCAAAATATTTTTTTAACAATCACAGCTTGGTACCACTCACTGCACTGCAACTTAAGTTCTCAGCTGCACAAAATGGCATTGAGAGCTAATCTGGAATATTAGTAGCTGAAACTCTGTGCTGAATTCTTTTCCTGAAAGTATATCCTCTGCATTCAGCTTCTGAAGAAAATATTCTGTATACTCCTGGACCTCAAAGCTTGTGTTTTACATGGCCTGCAGTCTTAAAGAATCTTTTGCACTGTCCACAAAATGCAAACTGTCCTTCTGGCAGCTACTGTTCCCCAAGGCTTGATTTTTCTCTCCTTATCCATCACATCTTTGGCATTTATGTCAGTAAGTAAAAATCGCAAGAAGAAACACACATTGACATCTTCATGCCACCATGCAAGCAGTGACTCCTGCAGAAGAGATTATATTTAGTGTTATGCTCACACTGCCCACGTAAGTGTATCTCAAATTTCTCCCAAGATCTGAAAAACCGGCATATAGCACTGTTAACCGGCATACTGCCATACTGACAGATGGCATGAGTTTAAGCAGCCAAGAGATGGAATATGATATCTAGTGCGCATTTCAATTGTTGCTTTTGCAGCCAGGAATGTCACATCTGCAGCTTGTTCCCCGTACTTATGCCTACAGCTAAGGGGATACGACATCACTAGTTCAGCTCCGAGATATATTCATTCAGAAAACTAATGTCTGTTGTCCCTGGCATGAGAAATTATTTCAGAGATTTAGGATTAACTGTCTACAGAGGAGTCCCTTTGTCTTTGACTCTCTACTGATGGCTTCCATTGAATTGGCTGGTAAAACCTACCATATGTCAACTGAGTGGGTGAGGAAGGTGTCCAGAAGTATTAACAAGATAAAATTAAGTTCTGAAGCAACTGTTATTACTGCACCATAGCACTGAACAAATGGTGCAATGCAAAATATTTAATATGCCATCAAACTGCAGAGAATCACACAGAATCATTTGGGTTGTAAGGGACCTCTTGAGATTATCTAGTCCAATCCCCCTTCTTAGGCAGAGTCAGCTAGAGAAGATAGCCCAGTACCATGTCCTGAGAGCTTCTGAGTATCTCCACAGTTGGATTCTCTGCAGCCTGTCCAGGCAAACTGTTCCAGTGTTTGACCACTCTCACAGTAAAAAGGTTTTCTTGTGTTCACATGGAATTTCCTGTTTCTTAATAATGTGTCCATTGCATCTTGTCCTGTCACTGAGCACTACTAAGAGTCTGACTCCTCCTTCTTCGTTGTCTCCTATTATGCACATTGACAAGATCCTTCCTGAGCCTTCTGTAGGCTACAGAGTCCTCAACTTTTCTTCAAAGGAGAGATGCTCCAGTCCTTTCATCATCTTCATGGCCCTTCACTGGATTCTCTCCATGTGTCTCACCATGTCCCTGTCTCTCTTGTACCGGGGAACCCAGAAAAAGAACCAACACTCCATGTGTGTCCTTACGAGTGCTGAATAGAGGGGAAGGATCATCTCACTCAATGCACTGGCAACATTAAGGCAGCCCTGGATGCTGTTGGCCTTTGCCATGAGGTTGCACTACTGGTTCATGGACAGCTTGTTGTCCATCACAACCCCAGGTCCTTTTTCCAGCTAGGTGGACCCAGCACACAGTGGTACACATTCCTTCTCATATGCAAGAAGTTGTACTTCTCTTTGTTGAACTTCTGAAGGTTCCTGACAGCCTTGTTCCCCAGCCTGCTCAGGTCCCTCTGGGTGGCAGCACAACCCTCTGCTGGATCAGGCACTCCCCCCAGTTTTGTATCATCTGCTAACTTTCTGAGGGTGCACTCTGTCCCATCCTCCAGGTCATTAATGGAGATGTCAAACAGCATTGGTTCCCGTATCAGTCTCTGTGGTACGCCACTAGTGAATGGCCTCCCTGGGCCTGACCATTCAGTCCGGTTTCATGTCTAACTCTTGCATATTTCCAATGAAGTTGTTCAGAAGCATGTTTCTACGCTATGCATAGAAATTTACATAGTTTTTGTTTCCTGACTACATCCTACGCATCCCCAGAAGTTTAGTACTGAGTCCAAGCAATGCAGAACAAAATGATGATGCCAAGATGTATCCTCCTAGAAATAATTAATTTCATTCTTATTTGGTAGATAGGCTAATTCTGGACTTTCTGTTCATGTAAAATTGTGCCAAAGTAGGTGGTAACTGGGTGTGATTTAACTTTTCATCCACGCTTGAGATTAAACCGGAGCAACCAATCTCATCCCAGAGAATTTGGATTCATCTGCTAAACACAAGCAGAAAATTGTGAAATGTGATTTACTAAATAATTTCAGCAGG
>NW_010412096.1:10900-27853 GCF_000710305.1 Buceros rhinoceros silvestris | reverse complement strand
TAACATGCAAAATGAAAGGTCTGATGGCTCCCACTAATTAAGTCTCAACCAAAGGGTTATTGTAGCTCCCATTAACTTGTCATCTCTCTCTTTCAAATTTAAACTGAAGTAGATAATTCATGTGAATTTTAAGAAAATTTGTTTTTACCAGGTGCATCATGGTATAATTATAAGGATAATATGTTCTCAGTTATGCTGCCATTCATATCACTAATTTTTAGGTGACCCATCAAAAGATAAAATTTAATGTTGCTATTCCATCCTTTGGCTGTAAGCATTAATTTTTTTTTCCGTGAAGCTGATTTCATGAATGCTCCCTGAAACAGCACTGTTTGGCTTTGACTCTCTGCAACTCTGGATCACCAGTTTAACACCCCGAGCTGCTTTAAAAGGAATCCACATCAAAGTGGTAAGTTCCTTCTGCTACAACAGACAATAGACTTGCTAAAGGATAACAATGCCCCCTGGGAAGGAAGTGAGAACACGTTCCTAAACTCTTGTAAGTCAGACCAAAATTGTAACATTCTGTGTATTTGGAGGCAGAAAAACATCAAGAAAAACGATCGGAAAAGGACTTGTCAGATACCAAACACAAAGTGTGAGTTACCAGGATCAGAAAAGGTTTTATTTCTATTTGTTACAGTTTCAAAGTAAATAGTTCCACAGGGTTAAAAAAAAAGGAGAAACTTTTAAGTGGGAGAAGAAGCCTCCGTCTCTGACAAGTGTATTTCTTCTAATCCATTTGTGTACACAGCAGAGACATAAACATATCTGTCAAATCGTATATATATCAAAGTAGTCAAAATAGTCTTCCACATAGGTTTATAAAATGATAGCACATTGCAGAGTTATGATATTTATTGAATATAGCAAAAGTGACTTCTGAGTATTTTTCTCTGCTGCCCTTTTTACCAAATGATTAGCTTTTAATATTAAAAGGAAAACCTTACAGAAGGCAAAGCTGCAAAAGGAGTCGTAGATTCCAATAACCCTTTGTCCATGTCTAAACTTTCAACCTTGTTTCTTTTATTTCTCAGATGAAATGAAATGCATCAAACCCAGTTCAGTTTCTGCCTTTTCAAATACCGAAGGTGAAAAACAGGGAAGCTGTAGATAATGCGGAAAGAAAAAAAAAAAAAAAAAAGCTTAGTGAAAAGAGAATCTTTGTTCTGTATCAGCCATTGTCAGAAAAGAAAAGAGGCTGTTCAAAAAGAGAAACGAGACACTACATTTTCTTTTTAAATATAAGGGATAACATGTTCTACAAAAGTATATGTGTGATATGTAGATCTCCACTGTAACAGATGTTGGGGATAGGAGTGATGACAGTTGTGGTAATGGAACAAAGGCACAAACATTGCACAAGAATATGCATGAGTGTCAGTTGATTAGGCAGTTCTAAATACTACTTCCAAACAACATCTGAGGGCAAAAAATCATGGATATTTCACTAAGCAGCAAGCAAAATTTAAGTCAATGGCTAGATTTTTGCTAAGATGAGCTCCTCTCTGTTTACCTGCTCCCCTCACATTTATTTGCTGTCTCAAGAAAACTCCTTTGCCAGAGAAGAATCCCCAGACAAGTCAGGCCATTTGTTGCAGCCCCTTCAGGAGCCTGACCTTTAGTTCAGATAAAATTTATTTCTCATTCCTGAGCCCTGCTGAAACTCATGTCTCACTGGGGACCTGGGTCTGTAGACCTTACATGACCTCTCTCACAGATTGACCCAATCTTCTTCTGAAATATATTGAGATATTTTTCTTACTGTTGGACATTCATATTCACTGCTTTTAGATATCGCCCTGCCCGCCACCCTTCTCCTCAGTGGACACAGGATCAGATAGCATCATAAGAGCCTTCCTAAAGGCACTTATCTAATCTTCATTATTCCAACTGAGCTGCATTCTGCTTTTTCAGCTGTGTGTGGATTAGCATAGACTTCCCATCACTTCTTATTAGATCTTTGTCTCCCAATATTGCCTTGGCGGATGCAAAATAATCAAGTCCCTGCTTGATAATCAAGTCCCCTTTACTTGTCTGTACTTTTCTTCCTTAGCAAAGCAACCATGTTCATGTTCATACAGAACACCTGGTCTGGAACAACTGAAACAGGATCTTTCTTACTAGCTAAGTAGAGTTATAATTCTCCACAGGCAGAGAAGAATTTGAGCCCTTTGTTCATGTCTAAACTTCCTCCCTCACCAATTATTATTAGTAATTAATGGTCCTAGATAACAAATTATCTCAGTTTTAAAATTGTAGGTTATGGCTGTCTGTTTAGGCTTCTCTAAAATCTGACAAGTAGCTGTCAAACAAAACAGAAATCCTATTCCTTGCTTTTTGTAGCTTTTTTGAGTCAAAGATACAGATCAAAGGCAATGAAATCGCTCTTTTAAGAGCTTCTAAATTATTTTTTGTATCTCACAAGTGATTGCATGGGACCTTATTACCTGTTTCTGAAAATGGTATAATATGTCTACAGTTCAATTACATTTCTTGGTTTTCTCAATTAGTAGCTAAATTTGAACATCTGCTGGCATTCATATTGTTTCTACAATGATCTGACATATTACGTTTATAGGACGAATCAGTCAGTGTAAAAGGGTCTCATAGATAGTTGTTACCCGGCATAAACTGGAACAGAATATCTTCACACTTCTTCCATTTGATCTTCCTTTTTCAAAACTGGGTATACAGTCACTTCTTTTTGAAAAGTCCTCTGGTTTCTTCCCAAACAAATTAAATGAATGTGTAGAGTTTGACTTTTTCCTTAGCGCGTTTAACGCTTCAGTGGAATTCAGTGGGCTGATACTAGAAGCTTTGTTGTTTGAACATTCCTGATGTCTCTTGGAGCTTGTCAAAATTTGGTTCCTCAACAGTGAGCTCAGCCAATGTTTATTCACCTTTACTGAGCTCTTCATTAAAGCACTCATCAAAATATCTCACCATCTATCTATAACTGCATTCTGTGTAAATGTGTATTGCATTCATGTGATAATTCCGTTTCTGTCCTTTATTGAGCTTTGTTGTTGTTAATATTCTTGCCTCCATACAGTGGCATCCTCTTAGAATGACCTTATTAGTATTTCTGTCCTGTTCCATTTGCTCTATGAAGCTAGGCAAGTATCGTCATTTGCATTGTTTCATCAGTCTCATGGCATTTGTTTTATCTTGATCATGTTCCTCAGCAGGAGTCTGACTCCCGTTGTGAACACATGCTGTTCTTACACTGCTGGCAGACAGTGTAAATAATTAAGCCTTTTGCCATACAGTTTTGCCCACAAAACTGGTTTCAAAAGGCCTTCACTCTACCTTCCTTTACACTTGCCCAGAACAGAGAAATCGCAGCCTTGAGTCTCTGCTGTTCTTATTGCACAGTGGTACTAGCCATGCTGGGATTAACCAGCATTTCAACCATTAGCCTAATCACAGAGTAGAAGTTACGTGGGCTTCATGATGGGACCCAGAATCCAGGCAATATTGAGTATGTTCTATCCTTCTTTCTGTTGTCACATTTTAAGCAGAGAAGCGGCTGACTTTTTGGCCAGCTGTACCTTTCACAGGTACCCTTCTGTTTAACTACAGTGCACCCTAGAGTACTAACAGCACGCAACAAGCCCTTCATCTGCTCAGACATAGACCTATTAAGTTACACACTTTTCTGTTCTTACCCGGTATTTCCAGAGCCTGGAATCAAGGATGCAACATGGCTTTGCCTAAATAGAATGCGATCTTCACCTGGGATACTAAAGTAGCACAGCTCTGCAGACATTATTTTATATCAGCTGAGGATCTGGCCTGTTGACTCTTTATTGAGACATGAATATAACCAGTACCATTAATATCTCACCAGAAGGCACTAATCTTACCTTTACAGCTTATTGGTTTTTGTAATTTTGTTTATTGTCTTTGCTTTGAAAGAGGATGTGTGCATCACTGATTTCAATGAGGCTTAGAGAAATAAGAATAAAAAAAAACAGAACAAAACCGGATGGTATGTGGAGACACTTCTGAATTTATAGTGTATTTGTTGGTTCATCTAGACTACATTTGGGAGGATAAATTGGTGTGTAATTTGGGGCAATTCTATGAGCTGGTTTGTGCCATGAATAATTTTACCAGCAGATAGAATTGTTCTACGTAAAAGTAGAAAGCTTGACACTCTCTTTCACCCAACTGATTTAACAGGCAAAAGTAGGCAGTGAAAAAAATGCAAGTGAAATGTTGTTTTTTGAAAAAACAGGATATTATTTAATAAATAAGATAACAGATGAGCATTGTCCAAGCACAAATACTGTACGGCAACAGAAAGATGCTGCTGAATAAATAATAATTATTTTACAAAGACAGCCGTTTTCTGTGTTGTTCTTAATTTCCCCCCTTTTCCTTTCCTGTCTCTAATCTGAGTTTCCTGCTGTGTGGGGTAAATAAGGCCCTCATTCCTTTTCCTTTTTTCTTCCCTACTTTTCTTTTTTGTCCAGCTACAACTCGATTTATCTTTCTAATGTGAGGAGTGTTCAGCTGTAAGCACATTTTTAAATGCCTACTTTGTACCAGTATAAAGGCATTTTCAGTCTCAGAAAAATACAGTTTCAGTTGTACTACGTGGCCATTGCTTGAAGTAGAAGGAAACCAAACATGACAAGTCCTAAGAGCCAGTTAGGAAATCCTGCAGTCTGTCACAGAGTCAGTTGCCCCCCATAGAGGTGAAATGGATGAATTTACTAAGTCCGTATAAAAATAAGGTCTCTGAGCATGCATCCTATATCCTATCCTACATCCTATAGCACCCATGGTTAGAAAACATGGGACGTATTTCTAATGCAGTGGTATGTAATGTTCCCCCTAACAAAGTCAACAAATTTCCATCAGTTTGAGCTCTGGGTCTCCTAGATTGCACCCATGACATGCAGACTGCCAGGTGGTATCAGGAAATATTTTTTCCCTGCTGAGGACTGGAGTAGGGTCTTCCTTAGCTAGTGTTCAAGTTGTAGATATTAATAGCCAGCACAAACCAGCTCTCTGTCACTGGGTAGCTTCTCGGGGTTAAAGTGGTAGGGAAAACAACAAGTTACCTAGTCCGCTTTCTTGAGGAATGCTGTGAATTCCTGGGGAAGCCAATGAGCACTTCTACTAGTATTTAATTAATTGCCCGGTTTGGTGAAATGCGGCGAAGGGAGACAATTCAGCTGTGATTCCTTTGACAGCTACCAAGGATGCCACACGGGACACCTACATTATTTCATGCATAGACTCCTTCCCAATCAGGGTAGTGCTGAGTGTGTCCAGTTCTGAAACTAGAGAACATGTACATCATCTTTGGGTACAGCTGGATTTTATTCCCAGCAGCATCATGTCAGTAGGATATTGTACGAGTTCTGTTGAAATAAATTCTCACAGAAATGCAGCCGGACTCCAGAGAAAGAAAGATGGTTACACATTAACAATTGAGGCCCACTGGGAAACCAGCTACATAGACACCAGCCAAAACAAAACGTAAACTCTGTATTAAATATCCAACTGTTGTTTAAGCCTAGCTTAAAATGAGAAAAACAATGACAGGCAGAGTTTAAGCTGTCACTTCATCTTTAACTTATATTTTTATACCAGCCCAGGTGCCTTTCCCTTGAAGTCTGTGAAACAGTAGAGAGATGGAAACAAACTAATGATTGGGCTTGCAAATATGACCAGCATTTTCTTGGGGGAAGAAAAATAACAAAACAAAACACAACAAACAAACCAACCACACGGCATTTTAACAAAAGTAGGTAACAAAACCTGATGTGCGTGTTTTATTACCTCTTTTATCACAGTATAACCAGGTAAATCAAGACAGTGTTTGCTGACTTCAAGGTATCACAGTGAAGCATTGGGATTGCTGGATTTTTTGCTTAAGGACTGAATGGTAGGATTTCCAATATATTTGCAATATCATTACAAGTGAAGTGAGAGAGCTATCTATTGATTTATTTCAGACATTTACGATGTAAGATTCTGGAGAAGTTTTTTGAAATCATATACACAAATATATATGACACAGTAAATGACACCTGCCTAATACAGCTTCTAAGTGCTCCAATAGAAACACTGTGCCTTTCTCCTCTGATTTAATGGAAATTTGTTACATTCAGTGAAGTACAGTGAAGTGGAGACACCAGGTTCTTTCTTAAATGGGGGAAAATACAAGCCCTGTTACCTTTACGTTTTATGAGCTGCTTGCTCTTCAGTGTTTGGCAAGACAAATAGAATTACATACTGTGAGTGACTCAGAACAGAACTTCACTATCAATCACCCACCTGACTCTGCACCATTTCTGTAGGGCATTCAGGACATTTTGCTGCCTATGAATATTTCAGGCAAGATGAATCCCTAAAAGCTTCCTGATGGATTAATACTGGAAAGCAGGACTTTTTCCTGGTTTATAGCTGTTTGTCGAAATACTATTGCCACTAACACTCTGCAATAGAAGAATGCGTCTTTAAATGAAGGCACTAACCAAGGGGAATATTGCTGACTCCTTTTATCACAAGTCATTTGAAAGTAATAATATTTAATATATTAATATTTCATGAACTACAACAGCAGAAAATAGAGAGTTGTATTATCTTCTAAGCCTTTAATAAGCACTAATGAAAGTGAACTACAATGGATGCTTTAATAAAGTCATATCAACAGCCAGAGTCATCAAAGGTGAAGGCTATGGGCCTGGACACGTTGTAAATCTACAAAGCACTACAGAAGGAGGGTCTCTCACACTGTACAGGCAGAGTCTCTAATCCCAATTAAACTGTGTGATTGTTGACTGTCTTCTTGTTTCCTCTGATAGCTCCAACCTACAGGCTTATCACTTCCAAAGCACATATGATGGAGAATCGCTCTGTGAATGCACTTACTTGTGCAAAAACCTCCAGTTAATACTGAAAAAATGGCCTCCAAAATGCTTAAGATACCTATATCAGCAGTGCTCTTATACTGAGTAATTACCTTATTTTGATTTTGTATTACCATCTTATTGTTTGAGAACTAAAATGACAGCTTTATTTTAAATTAATTCATTAATTAGTTAATTAATTATTATTTCTGCTCCTCCATATATCCTCAAAAGACTGTTCCAAAACTAACAGAAAAGATTTGCTCTTATTTGTGATGCTTTGCTCACATTGGGGAAGTCAGAAGTACTGCTTGGCACATCATTTTTATCCAAATCTAATTTTGATTCATTTAATCATCTGCCTATCTAAATACATAGAAGGCATCTATTAGTAAAGTGTCTATTTCTCTAAGCAATCTACAACATACTACAGTTATCAGGAGCCAGGCATATGGAATCATGATACAGTCACCAGAGCACTCGCTATGTCCATCCTTCAACCAACCTTGGCTGCCGTGCCTTCACTACTGAAATTTCCTCTTGCTTTTATCTCATCTCCAGCCTTAAACTGCACTTCCTCCTCCTGTTAAACAGCTGCTTCATGCCAGTTCAAGGACAGCTGCATTTCGATTCACGTGTAAGAATTCCTTTATCTCCCATGACTACCTCTGCAGGTTGTTACAAGAATTAATTAAATATTAAAGAAGGTTTAAGACATTTGGATGCCCGCGAAGTATTATTAATTACAACCTTATTTTAAAAGTAGGTCTCTTCAGACTTACACAAGTCCCAAACAAAGTCACTCTTGAAATTTGCAGCTTTCACAAAACAACGTGAAATTTGGAGGTCAAGCGTACTTTCAGTCAGAACACGAGCCTTTGCAGAACAGAGAGAAAATACACCAACTTTTCTCATTTCAGAGTTTGTCAAATGATGGAATATTTTTCTTTATTAGCACAAATATTAAACATGATCTGACTAGTACCGCTGCGGTACATCTGTTGTAGTAATGGATATGAATTTGCCAAGCTATTCTCTCATTTTGTTGTAGTAAGAATAAAAAGCCCGGCCCATTAACAAGAACAGGGTAAATGATCTCACTTCATCATTTTCAAAGGGACTGATGGAATATGAAATGAGTTTCATGGCAGGAAAGCATCATGGTATTACAGAAATTGTTTGAAATTACATAGATAAATGGACAGATAGATAGCTGCACACCAGTCTCTTGCATATTTGCATATATATATTTATATATGTCTGCATCTATATATCTATATGTGCATTTATATTTAGATTTTAATACAGAAAGAGGATAGTATTGTTTATTAGTATTATTTATACTTGTGACATTGTATATGTCCTCACCAGACACATACTCTTCCTGTGACATATCAAGTGATATCACAGTTGTTCCCATCAGCTGAGGGTCTGCACTGCGTGTGTGCATCTGTGCATGTATGTATACCAATATACGCATCTATATGTACCAAAGTATATCACAAGAAAACTTGGAGTTAAAGTAATTTAAGGTTTTCTTTTTCCATTATAAAATATTCTATACCCTTTCTATGCCTTCTACCTTCTTCAATATAACAGGCAAAAATAAAGCAAGCAGAGAGAAATTCCCTGGGGAAAAAAAAAAGGCTTTGAAATTACATTAATGTTTAGCTGGGGCTTTTTTGATTTATTAAACATGGTTAAAAACATGGTTAGTCCTGCAATGGCTGGATTTCTCAGAAAAGTTTTGTCCATCTTCCCAACAAATATTCCAGAACTGGTCCCCTCATGATATGCTACACCACAAATACTGCAAAGTGCTGGATGTTGTACAGTGTTTCTGGACACAAACACAGGCTTGTTATCTCTCAAAAAAAAAAAAATTGTTTAGATTTAAAGTGATAAAAGGCACTTATTAGGGTTCTGTACATCCTCACATATCCCTTACAAAATAGAGTGAAATACCAACTTGCCCTTGGCTCGTGGTTAAAATGCTGAAACTCAGTACAAATGGGTCACAAGTTTAAAACTCATAGCTAAGTAAGGAAAAATAGGATTGTGGAGTTCTATGAAGTCTTTCCTCTAACAAAACTAAGAAATAACACTTTAAGTTCTGCTGTAAACAAGGGTGTGTTTGTGTGTGTGTTAATTTTCAAAATCACAGTTTCATGTTTAACATGCTGACAATGTCCTCCCCAACACTGAACACTTAATACTCAGCTGTGCAGGGTGCTGGACCATCTTGCCTAGACCTTGCTTTTGCCAAGAAAGGTTGAACCAGATGATCCTTGAGGACCCTTCCAACCTGGTATTCTATGAATCTATAAATTCACGCTTTCTGCTTCTTTATGTAAAAATCTTATGATGGCTTAACTGATTGCACACTATTTTTACATAATACTTTGGCTTTCTTCAGCACACAACCTGCTTACGCAGAGAAGGAGAATGAGGCTTACACAACCAACCACGCATCTTAGTGCATCCTAATTCCTGTGAACAATCTAAATAATACTTTTTTTTTTTCCTCCTACTCTTACATATTCCAAACAATAAATGCCTCTCACATCATGACTTGCTCCCACCTCCCTGTTCCCTAGGGAGCAGCCAGCCCTTGCTGTGCCCTGACAGAAGGGTATTGATAGCTATAAGACTGCGATGGCTGCCCCTGGCAAAACCCATGCCGAGTTATGAAGGTCATCAAATAAGAATTATGTTCAGATTCTCTTATTTGCTAGTCAAGCAAGAATATTTTGTATTTAAGCAGTAAAAATATTTTACAGTCAAATCTGTTATCTTTGTTCACCCAAGATTACCACAGAATTCAACAAAAATATGGACATATTCAAGAAACATAACCCTAAAAAAAAGAAGGAAAAAAAAGTGTTATCAATAGCAAATGACAATCAGCACTTTAATGTTAAAATATAGATGAAAGAAACTTGGTAAATAGAAGGATAGAAGGATTTTCTATCAGAAGGATAGAAAATAATAATATTTTAGACATGTAAGCACCAATTTTCAAGATACAAACTGTCATCTGTCAGGTGTAAATCTGAAATGATCCCCTCTTTCCTGAGAATCCTAGCTATTCATTGCAGCACGTTTCATGCTACATAATATATTTTCTAATATTTTGTAAATTAAATGTATGAATAGGTATTCCAAGTTTTAATGTTGAAGGTGTGAAATTAGTTCTGTACTCACGTGTGTTTTCAGTTGTTGAGGATTTAGAACATCCAGAAACTTAGCTAGGAAAAAATTGCTTCAGTTATATTCTACTAAAGTAATCCATCCAGTGTAAGAATAAAATCAGAACAGATTTTTTACAGAATCTACTGTATGAAATTAAACAGTGATTTTTTAACACTGTTTTGAGGATTCAATGGATTTTAAAGAAATCCTTGTTTCAGGCTCTAAACATATTAGTGTGACACATTTCTCATAGCCTCTGAGCCTCCTTAACATCGTAGTTACAACAAATTCTCTATAATAACAAGATCAATTTATTTACAAAGCCATAATCTTGCAAAACATTTGCATCACTAATGTAATTAAGTACTCGTGTGCATGCTAATGTGCTCTACCTAATCTTAGGTTAGCAAATTTTCTGTTCTGTGAGGGATAGAATTATAATCTTTTCCTTTTAGTAAATGCGTCAGGGTTTAATGACAAAAATTAACTGGATAGCATTAGTATATTCCAAGAGACAAAGAAATCTAGGCTGCAGGAAATTATCCTGCCACAAACAAATGAAAAAAATCTTTCAATGTAAATTTTACATGACTAAAGCTAAGAATGCGCTGAGCTTTTAAGAGATTAAATTGCTGTACTATGTTGAACCATCACTGCATGCTCCAAACTCTGGTTAAGTGAATAACTGTTAATCAAATACTCCTAATCCAGAACTCATTGTTGTCAGGAGACATTGTACTTGTTTGACAATCTATGAAATTGTCACCAGTACTCTAGAAGCATAGGCTAAAATGCAGCTCTCTTTGAAATGTTCTGGACTGAGACTGGCTGCTGTCTGTTAAAGCAAATTACTTTTAGGCATCTGTGTTATTCCCTAAGGTAGAATACCTACTCACCATTATATTAAAAACTCATGTTTCCTAAATAGACTTTTCATTAATTACTGCCTAAAGAAAAGAAAATTTGGCCCAAGCCAGAGAAAATGCAGAGTAATTAGCACTGTCAAAGTGCTCAGTCTCTTGTAGGGCTGGATCCTTAATAGGGCTGGATAATACACTGCTAATGAGACATGAGACTTCATTAGAAAGCAAAGCATCCCCTCAGTCTAAATAATTTCTGTATTCACATTTATTACAAAACAAAAAATCAGGTTTGTTTGGTTTTATGAGTAGCCCTTTCTGTGTTTTAGCTACAGAAGTCCTAAGTCTGCTTGCTTATTTCTCCACATTAGCTTACATCTGATACTTAAATTAGCTGCCATTTACCACACAGGATCATTAAGAAGAAATTGGCTACTAGGCCATATCTTCTTTGTCTTAGAAGCACGAGTTTCCAGGGTAGGGACATAAACATGTAAATAAAACATGATAAATGTTCTGACAAGGTAATAAAAAGAAGTCTTAGCTCTTCCAGTATGGTCAAGGTGTAATCCATGCAATTCATGAAGAAACAGGATGTTAAAGACCATAAACACCACTTTAGGGCACATCTAGCATTTCCTATCAAATGACCTTATCAGAAATAAGTCCCAGCTAGACTCCTTCCCCAGTGCTTAGCCCAGCTGTGCTGGGGTCCAAATGACTAGGTTCACGTGTGCTTCCATCTCCTCAAGATGCTCAGAATACTTGAATGGTAACTCAGAAATAGTATCTTCTTGTGCACAAAAGGTCTGTCATTCATATAGTTGGAGTTACTGCAGCATTTATTGTCTCTGAACAATTTTAGAGCCAAGTCCTAGGGAAGGGAGCTCCTACTTGATTTAGTGTTTCTGAAGATTAAATGGTTATCTAACAGTTAGATTTAGAGATTCAATATTACAGAAACAATATTCATAAGAATTTTTGAAGATTTTAAATGTCATGTACATAACATTTATCTTTCATTAGACACTAGTAGTGAACGGTTTGTGAACAATTTCTTCTTCCAGAGCATTTGCCTGCTCTTGGTACAAAGCCTCAGATCTACATTCAGATGTCATTCATGAACTAGGATTGTCTCTTAATTACTGAATCCTCATTACCTGAACCCATTTTCTTTCTGTTCCTGTTTACAATAGGACCTAATTCAGGTGCAAAAGCACTATCATGTTAGCCAAAGGATCAGGTAAACTTCAAGAATTAGTATTAACGGTGGGCATGAATGAATTGTATTTGGTTTATTATGAATTGCTCTTATTTCCAAGGAGTGCTCAAGCAGTAGGTCACAACATGACTGCTCACAGAAGCACAGACCTTGTTAGAAAAGGGGATTACTTGACCACTTAATAAATAGCAGAAGTGGTAATAAATTCTGCTGTATACTGGAGTGCCTTTTCTTTAAAACACTTGGCTTTACAACCTCAGCATTGTTGTCTTAACTTTTCTTTTTTTTCTTTTTTTCTGGAGAGTTTTATAATGAAGATACTTACTGAATATTTAGAGCTTATCATATCCACTTAGAGTGTACTGAAGTATACTTCAGGCCACACTGAAGCAGTGAAGCATTCATCATGCTCTAGAGGTGGAAGACAGGTACTAAAGACTCAGTAAAGGCAAAGCATTATAAAACTGCAACTTTTATGAAGTCCATATGAAATAAAAAGAAAAATAATTTATAGCTTAATAAAATCTGGTTTAATAAAATGTGTCTATACTTACAAGATTCATATTATATCATAAAATAAATTATATCATAAAATTATTTAACACTGAAGTAGAATAATAACCCTCAAATAAGAAGACAAAAATATGCTACTACACCACCAGCATTCCACTCTTGTAAAAAACATGGGTCCAGTTTCCCACACAGCAAAGTTAATAAAGAATAGATTTGTGTTCAAACAGTGAAATTCAATGTTTCTTCAGTTTCTCTGAGAGATGAGGTTAACAATCAGTGCCAAATTAAGATAGGCTTCCAATCCTTTTTTTTCCATTGATTCCTGGAAAACAGGTCTCACTGTTTTCTTTCACTGCTTTGCATCATTCACTGTACTAGCAATTTTCCCATTTGTATCTATTGCCACAAAAACTGTATCAGAAAAAAAGATCATGGAAACTTCTATGATTCCAAAATGAGACTGCAGTGCCCAAGTTCATATTTGCTGTCCTCCCTCCTGCTGTTCTCCTTTACACTCTTCCCTGTCACTAGAGACTTTGGCGGCTTGGCTGGCGTCATCTCCCCTCTCTGGTTTGCTGCCACTGCTCTTGGAAAAGCTTTCATCCTCCTGCGTAAAGGGAAGGGCCTCTAACTACAGCAGACAGAATAAACCAGCTGGTTCATACTGGATCTCGGGCAAGGAGAGAGCCACATAAAAGAAGAGTAAGTATCAAAGTACTCACACAGAAACAGCCCGGGAAACATGTGCATACACTGGGCAGGGCCGATGTGAGGCTAATGTGAGCTGTTCCATGGGTGCAAAAAAATTGCATCTCCCCCTAATTAATGTAGTGTGCTTGTTTATCTTTTGAGAGCATAATCCTGCTAAAGATGCTCAGTTCTCTTGCTTCACAACTCTGTTGCTGTCTATGTTATTCACTGCAGCTTGCTGTCCCCGTGTCAACCACTTCAAGACTGCCTCCTCATTTTAGAGAAAAGAAAAAGTAATACAAGTTGTAGAAAACCTGGTTATTCAGACGTATATGCAGAAGCTGATTTATTTTTAATAGAAATGCAGTACTTTAAATCATATTAACGTACAAGCATGTTTCTTAGCCCATTTAAGCTTAAATTGTGCAGATTAATATACTTCCTCTACTGCTGCTCTATTTTGGGAAGCAACCAAATTGAAAATTCAGTTCAGTCTGAAACAAACATATTTTTATTATTATCTTTGATATAACTGGTCTTGTTACTAACAGTATATATTGCCAGTGTAATCTGAGGCAATTGAAACAAATGAGAGTATAGTTATGCCAGATAAAATATAAGATCGTTTCATTTCCTCTGTGAAATGTCAGAGTTTATGATTCTGATGTCTGGAATAGAATAGAGTTGAGATAACCACAACCCACACACCAGTTTCATTTGTGGATTGCAGACACTTCTTGATCTGTGCCAATAGATTACAGTAGTATGTTTTTAAAGAGCTCATCATTTATATAAGAAGACAAGAGTTGAAATGAAAATGTGTAGAGGAAAACAGCCCTCATAAAGTGAAAGAAGCCCAAGATAGCTGTAAGGTGACATAACATCTATCAGTGAAATGAAACAGCTGTCTCAGGCAAGACAGATAAAAAGTAAATGACTTCAAAGCAAAGGAGAAAAGTCAGGACTAACCCTAGATTCCTCAGTCTGAAGTGTTGTCCATAATGAAGAAAGGGGTTTGAATACTTCTTGCAATTTAAACCCCACTAGCAACTGAACACCACGCAGCCACTCTCTCATTCCCTCCCCTCTCCCTTCCAGGAGGAGAAGAAGAAAAAAGGTAAAAGCAAAGCTATGTGGGTTAAGATAAGGAGAGTTTACCTGAACAACACAGAGAGAGGAAACAATAATAAAGCAAGTGATATGCAACACACTGCTTACCTCCTCCATGCTGAGTCCCAGGGACAAGCCACATCGAGCCGAGACATGCTCAACCACACTCTGAGCTAGGTCCTCCGCTTATATGTACTGGGCATTACATCAGTATGGTATTGAATATCCTGTTAGCTGGTTTGGTCTGGCTAACCTGGCTGGGGAAATTAATCATATTTTAGCCAAAACTAGGACATTATCTACCCCTTATTCTTTACCATCTACATCATGCCCAGATCCACACATACATCATTCTCTTAGTCTATGGGCTATTCCTGTTGAGTTCATTTAATCCATAACTTTTGTGTTCTGTCTGTCATAACAGTCTCAGGGCAGGAGAGATGGTGCTTATTTGTTGCAAGCCACATACAGAGTTGAAGGCTGGTGCATCTCACACAGCCCATGTTCACGGTATGTGGGCTGAAGATGTTGATCCTGAGGAAGCTGCTGGGCACCAGTTCAAGTTTGATCACCACGACCCTTTCCTTGGTTTCAAAGTTCTTCCTTCATTGATATAAATGATTAATATCATACAATTTCATTCACCGACTGTTCTCACCAAAAATTAAATCCCCCAGTGAGGTACACACCGGACGTCCCCATCCTCTCACATCACCCACCAAGTGCACCCAGGTCCTTGAGTAAAAGCAGCCTCATGAATGGGTTTCTCTTTGCCTGAAGCAAGACTAACCCAGACTGCCTTCCCCAAGACATCTTCATGTGCACTAAGGGGACTTTATCCCCTTCTACAGTGTGTGGGAGTTTTGATTGGCAGGACCAGCTCAATTGGCAGATCCTCTACAGTCGACTAATCAGGAAGGTTTTGCTAAGTGGGTGCCCCACTGTTTGAAGGTCCCACACCCCCGTTGCTCTCAGTGCAGTCTTTAGCAGTCCATTGTACCACTCGATTTTCCCAGAGGCTGGTGCATGATGGGGGATATGACACACCCACACAGTGATGTGATCTTTGGCCCAGGTGTCTGTGAGGTTGTTTCAGAAATGGGTCCTGTTGTCTGATTGAATTCTTTCTGGAGTGCCATGTCACCACAAGATTTGCTTTGTGAGCCCCAGAATAGTGCTATGGGTGGTGACATGGGGCAAAACATATGTTTCCAGCCATGCAGTAGTGGCTTCCACCATAGTAAGCACATGGCCTTTCCCCTGACATGTTTGTGGAAGTGTGATACAGTCAATTTGCCAGACCTTCCCACACTTGTATCTCAGCCACACAAGTTTTAACCATTCAGCTTGTTTAATCGCAGCACATGTTTCGCATTCATGGATGACTTGTGCTACAGTGTCCATGGTCAAGTCCACTCCTTGATCATGAGCCCATCTCATGTTGCATCTCTACCTTGATGGCCTGAGATATCACAGGTGCATCAAGTCAAAAATAAGTAACCCCTACGCTGCCAATCCAGGTCTACTTGAGATACTTCAGCCTTAGTAGCCTGTTCTACCTGCTGGTTGTTTTGATATTCCTCAGTGGCCCAACTCTCAGGTACATGGGTATCCACAAGACATACTTTCACAACCAGGTTTTCTACCCTAGCAGCAATATTTTGCCATAGCCCAGCAGCCCAGATGAGTTTACATCTGTGTTGCTACTTGCTCTGCTTCCATTGCTGTAACCACTCCCACAAGACTTTTGCCACCATCCATGAGTTAGTATAGAGATGGAGCACTGACCACCTTTCTCGCTCAGCAATATCTAAAGCCAGTTGGATGGCTTTCACCTCTGCAAACTGACTCAATTCACCTTTTCTTTCAGCAGCTTCAGCGATTCATTTTGTGAGACTCCACACAGCAGCCTTCCACCACAGATGTTTTTCCACAATGCGACAGGACCCGTCAGTGAACAGGGCATATCACTTCTCGTTATCTGGTAGTTTGTTATATGGGGGGGGCATCTTCAGCATGTGTTACCTGCTCTTCCAGCAACATTCTGAAATCTTTGCTCTCTGGCCACTTTGTGATCACTTCCAAGATTCCTGGGTGTCCAAAAGCTCCAGGTAGGGTCATTTCTCCCCGTCTGTGGTGTACAGCACATTTTTAACATCTTGTCCTTCCTGGACTGGCCCAAAGGGTACTGCATGGATCATCTCTTGCTTAATTTGTTCAAAGGTATGTCACTGCTCAGGGCCCCATTTAAAAAAAATTGTTCTTTTTCCAGGTCACTTGGTCGAAAGAGCTTACAATAAGACTGAGATATGCATCCTCCAGAAGCCCATAACACCTAAGAAAGCCTGTGTTTCCTTTTTATTAGCCAGTGGGAACATAGCCACTGGCTATGACACCAGGATCTGGCAATGCCCATCTAACCATTTTATTCCTAAAATCTGGACCTCCTGTGCAGGTCCCTTAAATTTACTTTGTTTTATGGCAAAACGAGGCT
>NW_010412096.1:0-10729 GCF_000710305.1 Buceros rhinoceros silvestris | reverse complement strand
ATTTGCATTATTTTGTCCCCTTTCTCAAAAACTTCTTCCAGTTACCCCATATGATGATGTCATCAATGTATTTCAGTTGTTCAGTAGCTCCACCCTTTTCTAGTGCAGACTGAATCAGTCCATGGCAGATGGTGGGACTGTCTTTCTGCTCCTGGGGTAGTCGATTCCAGGTCTACTGGATGCCTCTCCAGGTGAAAGCAAACTGTGGCCTGCACTCTGGTGCTACAGGAATGGAGAAGAGTGCACTGGCAATACCAGTTTCAGTGTACTACTTGGCTGCCTTTGACTCCAGTTTGTACTGGAGTTCTAACGTGTCCAGCACAGCAGCACTCAGTGGTGGTGTGATTTCATTCAGGCCACAGTAGTCTCCCATCAGTCTCCATTCTTCATTAGATTTTTGCACTGGCTAAATAGGACTGTTAAAGGGTGAGCATGTCTTGCTGATTGCTCCTTGGCTCTCCAACTGATGGATTGGCTTCTGGATGGAGATCAGGAGTCTCGACTGGTACAGTATTGCTGCCAGTGCACCATTATAATAGCAATTGGCACCTGCTGTTCCTCATCCTCCAGCAACTCCACTACAGAAGGGTCCTCCAAGAGACCAGGCAAGGTGGATAACTGTTCAGTTTGCTCTGTCTCCAAGGTACCTATACCAAAAGTCCACTGGTATCCTTTTGGGTCCTTGAAACACCCTCTCCTGAGGTAGTCTGTGCCGAGGATGCACAGAGCCTCTGGGTTGGTCACCATGGGGTGATTATGCCACTCATTCCCAGTGAGAGGGCAAAGCAGAGAAAAAAAAGGTAAAAGGAAAACCACCTAGGTTAAGATAAGGACAGTTTACATGACCAGCAAAAAGAGAGAGAGGAAACAATAATAAAGTGAGTGATACACAACGCACCGGTTACTGCCTCCAAGCTGAGCCCTGGGGCTAAGCTGTGCTGAGCCGTACCATGCCGAGCTGCTGTTTGAAAAAACTGCTCTGCCTCCCAGATAGACCTCCCCTTATGTGTAGGGGACATGACATCAGTATGGTATCAAATATCCCATTGGCTGGTTTTGCCTGGCTCTCCTGGCTGTGGAAATTACCCCTATCCTAGCTGAACCAGGGACAATACTAACCATTGGATTTTAAAGACTTCTGGCAGCTGTTCAGCAAGGATTTGAGAAGCTGGTGCATTGTTGGGATTCAGTATGGTAAGTTTTGTCATTCTTTGTGTTCTTAGTGTGCATATGACAAATCAGATTTTTTTAGTGAAAACTTAGAAATTTTTGAAAGCATCACTCAATGACATTTCAAAAAAATTCTGAAAGTATTTTTTCTATGAAACACCCTCTGTTAAACACACATCAATGTTATGGAAAAAAATAATTAGGTGTGTTAAACAAAAACATCACTACGAAAAGTTGCAAATTACTACTGAAAGCTGAAATGTTGAAGTACTTCAGAGTCGAAAGTATTGACATTCCAATTAAATGAAAATTAGTGCCTATTTCCTTAAATTTTCCCTTGAAATTAAGCAAGTAAACAAGAACTAATGTAGTCTAGCCTGGAAGGAAATATAATTTTTAATGCCCTGCAGCAGATGAAGCAAAATAATCCTATTTCAAACATTATGTCATTAGAGTAGATTGGGATGATTAGTTTTGATTGGGAAAAAAATAGCGTAACACTGAAGTAAATTATCTCTTCAGATGGAATAATGGAGAGACCTTCCTTTAAAATTGTTGTCCGACATTGGGTATTATTTTTATGCAAACTGATAATTGTGCACTTATAACCATGTTTTATGTTCCTCATTATCTGAAAACTTCCCTATGTTTGCAGGTGAAGTTAAATTTCTAGCATAGTTCTGAACACCTACTGGTGAACAGGTCCATCATAGCATGTATAAATAAAAGCGAAGGTGCCTGAACTCTTCATAAAGCTTGAGAAAGATACAACTGGAACTGCTGATTAACACCCAGGAGGTGTCTGACTGTGAGGTAACAACATGGGTATTTTTCCCTGTCATCAGCCCACCAGATCACTGGAAATGGTAGTTAGAGGTGAAAGACTTTGTTTATTCTTTTCTTTGCTTGTCTTTGTGCTGGAGGTTGTTTTTGCCAATTAAATTGGCCCACAAGCTGTTCATAGATACAAATGTAATTTGCAGTATTCAAGCAGTGTGATATATCTAGAGAAAGGAAATTTACTAAAACAATGCCAAAGAACTATTTCCATTACAGACTAATATAAAAAAATAACTATTAGCTGCAGTAGTAGCAGGGCCCAGTTTGACAAATACTGAAAAAAAGCAGTCTTGCATGTGAAGAAATTATTATTTAAGACAGGACAAGAGACACAGCAGTAGAAAACTATGTCTGCAAACCAAACAGGGCCAGAGCTTATGGACTAGTACATGCTAGTTTTGTCACATTGACAGCGAGGTCCAAGGGGCAGCTTCAGTTCAGCACCCTCCCGGGCCATATCTAGACATGGTACTGGATTTAACTCAAGCCAGGGAACAGTCCCACCAGGTAATGTAGATGCAGCCAGCATGTTCTGAAATGTTAGCTTAGCTGTAAGAACGTGACCCATAACCTGACAGCTGGGCTGAATTCAGAGAGGTATTCATGGTTTTTTTAATTTACAGGCATGTTTTTCTATCTGTCATGAACACATTACTGAAAAATTCAACAGTTAGTGCTACAGTGGCCTCCAAAGCAAATTCTCCTTAAGTATTACTGTAAAAGAGAGGGGGTGCACGCAGTGTCTTCACAAACATTTACCACTGAAGCACATCAGGTTTGGAGGATGGAGAACAAGAGCACCAGGACTATCAAACGGGGGAGATGCTGGCTTTTTAGAGGCTGGCTTTGAGGTGTGGGTCACTGCTCTGAAAGTTCTCTACTGCTTCATGTGTGAGACTGGCACCAGATAATAACCACTTTTTTTCCAGCCTCCACCCTTGATTGACTTGGTTGGAACTTTACTCATCTAAGGAAGGTGGTGATTACACAGCCAGCTTCCAAAAATCCTGTTGACAGTTCTGCTGATGCTTCTGCAGCCTTTCCATCCTCTTTGAGGTATACTGTCCTCATCAGATAGAAGACTATATATTTGCAATCATGTTGTTTGCTAATGTCTTTGATATCCTGAAGGTCAACTCATTCTTTTAATACATGATGCAGTGTAATTCATCATGCAGCAAGAACAACACTAATCACCCTTCCTGTTTGCATCAGCCATCACTCTTCAGTCCCTATTGTATCTGAATCAATCTGAGCTCGTTTATATTAATCATGAGTTGTTTGTATAGCAAAAAAGTGAGTTGCAAATTGTATGCATAGGTGCCATGCTGCAGAGAAATATAGAGAGAGTTGAGTATTAGAGAAGATAAAAAGAGGAAAAGAGAAGGGTGTTTGCTTTTCTTAGGTCTATAAAGCAAATAAATAGATTAAACAAACAGCATACAATCAAATGTTACAGAGAAAAAAACATTCAGCAAACCTAATGTGAAAATGCAGATAAGCTCATTTAAAAGAAAATTAAGAACTTTCAAACTCTCAGAAGACTTAAAAATTCCTTTCTGATTTGCACTCTTGAAGTGCAACAGGAATACTATGAAATGGCGCACATACCTTTCAATGGTACAGTCTCTAAGGTATAGCTCTGTACCAAGTTCAATGCATTTGCACTGAGATTTATCAACCTCTTTTCCTAAGCATGTGAGCTGGACAAGTATTTATTTTAACTTCCATTAATAAGGGTTTCTTGCATTATATATCAGCTACTGGGATGCATGCAGTATTCTGTTGCTTATAAAAAAAAAAAAAGATGAGCTTTGACTCCTAGTTTTACAATAAAACCTAAATAAAAATATTTCTTGCATTTATTTGTTACAAAATGCATATGCCAAATTTAAATAAAAAAACAGTTTTACAACCAAAATAGTAACATTGAAATTAAGTGTGCCACCAGAAGTGAACTATATCCTTAAATAATTCTCTGAGTCATGGTTATTACAGTTTTCCATGGACATAATATGTCATAAACCAGTGTATTTTAAAGATGTCAGTACAAAATACCCTTACATAATACTTCATATGACTATTTTTCCAAGACATAGTATAAAATCTTAGTGTAAAAGGTGCTATGTCATTTGGAATTCACTGAGTCCAGAATTCTTATTTTTCTCTTTAGCTTTTAATATTTATTACCCTGTCAATTTGGATGTAAGCCAAAGCTGATTTCCATTTTTTTCCTAATGACTAATAAATTATCTTTTCTAGACTTAAATCTTATAACGGAATACCTCGTAGAGAGCATTCAGACAAAAAAAAAGAGACTAATCTAAAAGTACAGTGTAGCTACTACCACTATACCTTTTTACATTGTCAATCACATTTAAGATGGTCAGTACCCCCAGAGTATTCACAAAATCCCTTGTAAGATTAATGTCCGTTAGATGTTAGGAAACCAATGAGAACATAAGCAATCAACATCAAGGCAACATTTATCAGTAAGCTAGTTTAACATATAGCAGAATATTAGCATTAAAATAGTTGCAGAGAACGGAAGAAAGAAAATGTACAATTCTGAGCCAAGTCATTGGCTGACATTTTGGAAGCCAGATCTGGTAATGGTGCTACTTTAAGTAGTGTGTGGAGGAGTCTGAAAGAAGCATTCCTTGGCAAAGAAAATGAAGTTCCCTACAGCCACCCGAGAGGAGAGAAGGACTATGTTTTAATTACATGAAAGGTTTGCCTCAGGAGAACCCATTATCGAGCTTTTTCGTCAGGCGGACAATTACAGGCTGGAGTCTTCCCCGCCCCACCCCACCCCCTGGTGTGGTGAGCCATTGTGGGGCAAAGTTTGTAAGCGGCAGGGGTCGCCCGATCGGGAATTATTCTCCCTTATCTCTTTCTCTCCCTTTCCCAGTCCGGTTTAACTTCAAGGGCGTCTGCATTATTAAACTTTCCTGCTTCTATCGCTCATAAATGTAGCCTGTGTGTGTGTTATCATTTTCTTTTCCCACTAAAGCCCTTATCAGCACGTTAATGAGCATCAAAAGTTTTCTGTGTGTGCTTTGGCAGGTTTTAATGAGCCAAAACACACTATCTCATCGCACTTTCCTTTCGGTGGGAGACAGCCCCCCTTTTCAAACCGCGACATTCAAACCACCATGAATATGCTTTGATTCTCTTCATTTTTTATTCACCAAATGTTCACAAGATACAGTTCCTTCAAAGATGTTCAAGACACGCATTTCCACCTGGTAATGCCTAAATATATGATGCAACTAAGAACTCAGACTGGAGAAACAATCAGAACCTATTCAGACTGAAAAATTTCTAGTACTGCAAGGCTTGAATATTTGTGTAAACTATTCCATGAATTTTCCATGGGGTTTTGTTTGTTGTTTTCAGTGATTTTTAACACAGAAAGAAAATAAGAAGCTGTCCCATTACTGTGGTATGGGAGAAGCTGACGAAATAATGTTGGCAGATGTCCTCAAAATGAGGCAGTTAAGGGTGGTATCCCTCCAGCGGAGTGGTTACACTGGACTTGAGTCTTAGGCTGAAAGTTTCAGGAAAGTGGTAATAAAGGTATTTAAGACACAGCAATAGTCTCATCTACAGATTTCCATGCATGACTTACAGAGTGCATCAGACTGTTAAGAGCAGTGGGGTTATTTAGGAATGCTAAAAAACAAACTTTCATAAAGGTTCCAGTGAAAAAGGCTTGGCCTGAGAGCTATCATTATTTGCTGGAATTACTGAATGGATAGGCAAACCATTAGATTATTACAAGATATAAAAATGTCTTTATAGGCTTCATTTGTCTGAAACAGGATTGGAAAAATATTACTGAGGGCATTCTTTTTGAGCTGGATATATGTCTTGCAACGTGATTTATGAAATAGAAATTCCATCATCCTCTTTATTGTTCTGCTAGCTAAAAAGAAGACTTTGAACTGGCAGTTTTCTTCTAAAATTAAGATTTATTGAAGAGATAATCAGAAAGATTAGACTTGTCAATGTCTGCTGGATGTATGGTCTGAGCAACTCATTTTTCATCGAGCAAAACAATTCTTTAAACTCATAACAAGTCCTCTAAAAAACACCCCTCTTTGCATGAAGCCTTATTTCATTAATTCTTTTAGAGAGAGTAACAAGGTAACCATCAGATTTTTAGGACGTTGGAAGTAATCCAAGAGTCCTAGTCATTCTTACTTTGCTTCCAGGACTATACAGTGAAAAATTTGTGCCTTATTCAGTTTTATTACTATAAATCCAATAGTTTTATATAAATACATATGAAGAAGTCTTGACAGAAGCACATATTCTCACATAGGAGGAAATCCTACTGGTATCCCCACTACTTGATTCATTGTATTAATTAACAAGTTTAGTCACATATTAGCAGCCCTGAAACATGACGGGGAAGTAAATTGCTCCATGTTATAAGTGGTAGGGTATTTACATATTTGTCCAATTTTACTGCTAATCTACAAACATATTAGTACTTTACTTTACAATTTGCATGTAATGTTTCTGCCTGGATATCAGATAAAAGCGTAAAGGAAGTCTTGGTGTTCTAAAGGAAAACTCTTCTCACTTAGCAACAATTCATTATCCAAGCCTAGGGCCTCCTGAAAGCAGCTGCAAAAAGAAAAGAGTGGATGTTGTGTTTTTTCACTTGCTTTCTGGCTGACATTTATTTTATTAGCAGCTCTACAGGGGACCAATTATAACAAGAATAAACAAGATATCTATTTGGTTTTTCATTATTTGACTGCTGCAGCTCCTTTTCCTCCATTAGAGATTTTCAGCTGAAAACACCCCATGGTTTTGCCTATAAACAGGATTTTGGAAGCATACTTAGAGTAATGGTATTCACTGGTGCAGAATAAACTCAATCATAATGTTAAAATGAAGTCTCAGGGTTTGCTCCTGCACAACTGCAAGCTTAAGCAGGAATTTCAATCTGGCTGCACCTTACACTACCTTTAAAGGAGTAATTGCAGTGCTGCCCTGTTGCAAAGACTTTGCCAGAAAACAACAGCTTTAGCCAGTGGTTCCCTGTAGAGCTTTCAGGATGTACTTGAATTAAATAATAGCTGTGCCCACGTGTCTAGGTCAATGGTGTCATATTAACAACATCTGTCAACGGCAAAGCCAAGGCTTGCCTTTGTTGACCCATATGACTTATGACTTACCTTGTATATCATGATGGCTTACAGTATTTGCCCTACTATAATAACCTTGGAGAAGAAAAGCATATACTAGAAATAAAAAATTTAGACTATTGCTTAGCATTGATTCATTGACATATTTAAGACTTAGGTCTGTTCTTTTAAGTCAGCATGGAGGATCTTTGTGGGTTGTAAAAAAACGTAAATACGTTGCACCCAGCCTGACAGAGAAAGGAGTTTATACCATATCAAGCCACTGACTACTGGTTGGGCATGAAAGTTTGATAAAATGACCATAAAAAATTATTTGAAGATATTTGTTCCTTCAATAATCCAAACACAGGCTGGATGCAACCCCAAGGTTTGCCCCTGCCAGAGGTATTTTTGATGACTGCGATTCCAGCTATAATTTTACTAAACCTCAAATATTTGTGTTTCTCAGGGCTCAGTATTGGGGCCAGTTCTGTTTAATATGTTTATCAATGATCTGAAGAAAGAGATTGAGTGCACCCTCAGTAAGTTCACAGATGACACCAAGTTGGGTGGAAGTGTTGATCTGCTGGAGGGTAGGGAGGCTCTACAGAGGGAGACGGACAGTCTGGATCAATGGGCTGAGGCCAATGGAATGAAGTTTGACAAATCCAAGTGCCAGGTCCTGCACTTGGATCACATCAAGCCCCTGCAAGGCTTGTGGAAGAGTGGCTGGAAAGATGCCCATTGGAAAAGAAACTGCAGGTGTTGGTTGATAGATGAATGACTATGAACCAGCAGCGTGCCCAGGTGGCTAAGCAGGCCAACAGCATCCTGGCTTGTACCAGAAATAGTGTGGCCAGCAGGAGGAGGGGAGTGATTTTCCTCATGTACTTGGCACTGATGAAGCTGCACCTTGAACACTGTGTTCAGTATTGGGCCCCTCACTACAAGGAGAAGTGTGTCCAGAAGAGCAACAAAGCTGGTGAAGGGCTTAGAGAACAAGTATTGTGAGGAGCAGCTGAGGTGGGGTTGTTTAGTCTGGAGAAAAGGAGGCTGAGGGGAGACCTTATTGTGCTCTACAACTACCGGAAAGGATGCTGTAGCAAGGTGCGCCTCTGTCTCTTCGCCCAAGTAGCAAATGATATGACGAGAGGAAATGATCTCAAGTTGCACCAGAGAAGGTTTAGATTGGATATTGGGAAAAAATTCTTTACAGAAAGGGTTGTCAAGCATCGGAACAGGCTGCCCAGATAAGTGGTGACATCACCATCCCTGGAGGGATTTAAAAGACGTTTAGATGTTGTGCTGAGGGATGTAGTTTAGTGGTGGTCTTCAGAGTGCTAGGTTAACAGTTGGACTCAAAGATCTCAAATGTCTTTTCCAAAAAAAAAGATTCTATGATTCCATGGTTTCATTCATCTGGTTTAATACCATATGGACAAGAACTCAGAATAAGGGAGGCAATTCACACATCTATTCACACCAATTAATACTTACAAGGTCTGTGAGAGTCTGTCTGTAAAATTTTGCACCCTTGCTTTCATCTTTGTCTTTGTTTTGTATGAAAACTTCCTGCTTTAATTCTTATATGCTTTCCAAATTAATTTGTGTCACAGCTGCCCTGTGTTTCTGTAAGTCTGTGGTGTACCTTCTTTGCCACCATATGTAGAATTATTTCTTCTAGAAGATCAAAACGCACCGGACTGCCTATCATCTGAGTATGGAAAAATTATGATAACATTCATATTAACTATCAACAATCACATGAGCAATAAGATGATTTACTGTCCTTGTTAAATGCAATTTCTTATCCCTCAGATATATATTTTATAGGTTATAAATCTTCTGGACAAGAACCTTGCCTCTGTCTGAAAAAGTTGTAGCTGCATGTTTTGGATCAAAGTAGGGCAAGGATAGCAGTGAAGATGGTGGATATGGCCTTTTGAGTATAACTTGCTGGCTGCTGCTTCTGTAAGGGTGTACACCACGTTAGTCTGGAGACCTCATGCTCACACAGAGTTACCAATGTAGGTTGCCAGATCCTGAGCTGAAAATTGTATATGGAAAGATGATGGCCTTGGGGTATTTCAGCACATTTAGCTGCTATTGAACTTTACACCTGCTTGAAAATATGTTTCTATCCAACTTATTACAGTCTAATAAAAAAATCTATTTCTTCATACAACTTCAATACAAACAAGTGTTTCTATATTATTTATTTTTGTTAAGCAGGCTTCACTTTTATATTGCACAGGAAGTATATCTACACTTGGCAAAAAGCTAAAAAAGTACAATGATTCTGTTTCAAGTGATCATTAATACAATTTTACTTCCTTAGAGTATGCAGTGCAAATAAATATATGAACTGTGTCCCTGGTTCAGAAAAAAAATATCAGGTCTATGATGATTGACTGTAGGTGAGGTTCTAGCTTGCAACATTGGAGCAGAAGGTAAGAAATACACCATCTGAATTTCAATTTGGCTTTGGATTTCACCCAATATCACTTACTAAGTTTATGAGTTTGCTTAGGGAGTTAAAAACAATCTGATTGTGGTGACTGACTAAAACTAGTGGAGAAACATGAGCTTCTTATTGATGAGATTGATACTAATGTTTCTCAAGAAAATAAGCTGCCAGTCCCACATAAACAAGCAGAAATTTTTGCTAAATAAGTCTTTCTCAAATCCACCATCATTGTAGTTCAAACCCGTTAGACCTGTTGCAAAACCTGGATTCACACCACCAGTAGCTTACATGGGATGTGGCCACCTGAGAGATGATGTCTGTCCAGTGAGCACCTCACAGTGACCACCTACACCTCTGTCACACATAAGCTTCTCACAGGAATGAGTAGGGTATTTTGAAATTTGATTTGTAGACCCACGTCGAGCAGCACTGATATGACATTAATTTGTAATGCATCTACTCAGCAGCTATTTTTGGTCTTCCTTTTTATTCTTGTTTTGATTTATGCATTGGCTGTGCTCTTTAAAATCCTCAAGTTTCAATGAAAAATAACTCTCGAACTTTTTATTGTTTTTCTAGAAAAAGTGCAGAAAACTTAACATATGGTGACATGTGGATAGTTTGGGGCTCCTCACTACAAGAAAGACATTGAGATGCTGGAGCCTGTCCAAAGAATGGTGAAGCTGGTGAAGGGTTATATCGGGTTTGCACGGCAAGCTTTTGGTAGTGGGGCAACCTACAGGGGTGACTTCTGTGAGAAGCTGCTAGAAGCTTCCCATCTGTCCAACAAAGCCAATGTTAGCTGTCTTCAAGGTGGCAAAGGCCGAGCCAGTCAGTGATGGTTGCAATGCCTCTGTGAAAATATATTTAAGGAAGGAAAAAACTGTGCACCTGTAGCCAGAGAAAGGAGTGAGAATATGTGAAACAACTCTTGAGATACTAAGGTCAGTGAAGAAGAAGGGTGAGGAGATGTTCCAGGCACTGGAGCAGAGATTCACCTGCAGCCCATGGAGAAGACCATGGCTGGGCAGGTTGTCCCCCTGCAGCCCAAGGAGGTTAATGGTGGAGCAGATATCCATCCATGTTGCAGTACACTGTTATGGACGCTGGG
>NW_010412095.1:0-255 GCF_000710305.1 Buceros rhinoceros silvestris | reverse complement strand
AAAAGGAGACAGGCACCAAAGTGGTGTAACCGAAGGATGAACTTAGCGATAGCTTTCAGAAGCCTTAACAAAAGGACTGAGATGTCAGTAGTTGTAATCCTTTAATTGTCTGATCCAATACTGTGTAACTTTAGATGCTGTTTTGACATTAACCCCTTTGGAGCTGGGAGTTGGGATTTCCCAACGCTAAACACGAACACAATGCGCAGAAGCTTTTAGCATCGGAGTAACTGGACACTCACACAGGGGGTTAAG
>NW_010412094.1:42416-54925 GCF_000710305.1 Buceros rhinoceros silvestris | reverse complement strand
GGGGAGGCCGGGCGAAGGGACGCTTGTGCTGGGCAGGCCCATCAGGTTGGGTTTGGGAGAAGTTAAAGCTGCAAGAGGGAGGAGAGAGAGGTGAGGAGTCATTGGCGCTGGGCAGGCAGAAAGCACAAGGTGGGGTGACCCTGGGCCACCCCACAACCACCCCTGCATCACCACCTCCTCTGCGCGAGGGCAGAGACTGGCCCGAGCTCATGTGTCAGAGCAGCGCGGCTCCTGCTTTCTTGGGGTCAACCACTCCTCTCCCTGCTCCGTGAGGCCCCATGCCACGGGGACGAGCCTCGTCAGCCCTGTCACCCGCAGCCAGCTTGGCCACCCCGCCCAGCAGCACCGAGCGAGGTGTCTCTGCCGGGGACACCCACCAGGCACCCGGAGGCTCACCAGAGCTGTGGTTTTACTGACCCCCTGACACTCCCCAGGGACAAACAGCCCATGTCAGGGGCAGGCACTTCCATGCCTGCACTAAGTGGTCCTCTGGCCAAAGGACCAGCAGCAGGAAAGCCCTTGGCCAAATGGCTGTAATGCAAGGTCCCCTCAGTCTCATTAAACACTCCACACATCAGAAAGCCTTGGTCATGGCAACTGAAGAGGATTGAACAGGCTAAATCTAAGTTATTTTGTCCTCATTAGGCTGATGTTCACTACTCCACAAACCTCTGATGCAACCCTGTCCTTCCTTCCAACGTAAGAGGCTTTGGGTGCCCAGGTCTGAGCGATTTCAGAGTTTATGCGGGATACAGGCATCCTCCCAGGGCACGAACATCTCTTCTGGGTGGAATTGGAAGCACTGCGATGCTTCCTCACAAAGGAGATGGATTCATGGTGGAATATGAGCTCTGCCTATCTTCCTGACAGCAGGAACAGCCACTAACGGGAGCCTGGGTACCAGTTCCTACTGTCACAGCTGACAGTAGCTGGGGGCAAGGGGAGTGCGGCTCCTGCAGTCACATCCACTAGTCATGTCCACGGCAGCTGGCAAGTGTGCTCCTAAGCAGGAACTTGGGGAGTCCCTCAATGCCACTTGCGGAAAATAAAAATGAAGCTCAGTTCTAATGTTCTGCCGGTGCAGCCCTGAATGCTCCGTGGCTCCAGAGCCAGGAACCTGCTGCAAGACCCACCCCTACCACAAAACTGGTCAACAAAATCTAACCTTCCTTTACAATGTGCGAGTCCTCATGGCTGTAACGGTAACTGGTCAGAGGGTCTGAGGGCGAACGAACCCTGCTAGGAGCAGGAATCAGCCCTGGAGGCACAGCAACTTATATTGGAGGTTATAGCTCTTCTGTGATACATCCATGAGAGGAGATGCTGCCCCTTTAGGGGATGATTTGGGGCACAGTGGCAGATTAAAATCTTTTCCAGGGGGCACATGCCAGCAGGGAGCCGCTGTGCACGGGGTGGGTGGCGATTCCTGGCAGGGAAATCCATTTGCCTGGTGAAGGCAGCATCAGAGAGCCTCAACCAGAGCCAGGGGCTGGGGCCAACAGCTCTGCTGAGCTGCAGCTGCCCCATTTACTCTGGTGAGGTCTTAAATCATTGTAATCAATGCTGAGGAATTTGTAGGCATCCTCAACCATCTCATCCCTGCTGCCAGCAGGCAGCACGACACCCGGGTCCTTGACCGGAGCAGGCGGCAGGACCTGGGGCAGAGTCTGATGGAAGGAGCTCAAAAGGCAAATTCTGTGCAAAGAAACAGGTGCTCCTGAGCACCAACGCCAGACTGCCCCCGCACTGGAGGGTGGCCGGGGGCCGGAAGAGCTCCGGCATGGCTGATGCAAAGCCCTTCTGAAACCTGCATCTGCTCCAAGGCACTCTTGAGACAACAGTGACTGGTGAGGTAGGACATGTCTGGAGCGATCCTCCACACAGCAGCCTCAGATGCCGGATAAGGGCACATTATGGATAGACGCCACTGAAACCGATGTTCCCCATCTGAGCAGTCCCCGAGAGGTTCAAGCGCAGGAGCAGCGGCTAATTCATACCATTCCTGGATGCGCAGCCTTATCTGCTTCGACAGGCTTTGAGCGGAGATGGCCTGACCTTTGGAGCTTTATCTAAAGGCCACAAACAGGCTGTTTGACTTTCTAAATAGCTTAGACTGTCTGGGCAGTCACTGATGGCTTTCAGCATTCAGAGTACGCAGCCCCACCTCCCCAGGACACACATTGGTCTTTGGAGAAAAAGAAAAGCAACAATACAGACAGAAGTGCAAAAAAGGAATTTTCAATCTTGTTATACATTTGGGGTACTAAGTAAACAGCACAGAGCTGTCTGTGATAGGCTGATGACATCATTTGCCAAAGATCTTCTTGGTTTTGGTCTGGCCTCTGAAACGAGCCCTTCCATAAGAAAAGCATCGCATGGGAAAGTCCCAGCATGCAGAGATGCCCCTTGGGCATCTAGGACTGGGTTCGAGGAGCAGGCAGCCCTGAGCAGAGGAATTTCTAACAGCAACTGTTTTTAAAAATGGTTTAATGACAATGACCTACCCTACACCTACAGTCACGGACGATTCTGTTTTCAGTTTGGGAGTCAAGGAAGAGGTCTGTAACTACGCACGAAAGATGTGCAGAGGCCCCGCCTCCCAGCAGAAAGCTTTTCCAGATCCCAGAACAACTTACTCTGATCTTTTCTGCTCTCTGACAGGCCTTTCTGACACGGTCATCAGCAGCCAAGACACACAGCCATCCCCTCTGCTGCTCTCGTGGAAAAAGGGATCTGGGCTCCAAGAGAGTGGATCATATTTGGAGAGGCCAGAACCCAGCAAATGCAGTGAGATTTAACTCTTCTTCATTTGCCAACAGAGGATATTTCAGAGACGAGCAGTAATGGGGAAAAAGGTGAGCACAGTCCCTTCCAAGGGGAGAGAAAGACGCCCATAGTGACTGGTGTGTCTCCAGTAGGGTGTTACACCCAATGTCACTGCAACCACCATGACCTCAGGCCGGTGGCGCTGGCATTTACGGCGCGCAGCTATGCAGCCGGTGCCCTGCGCGTGGCACGAGAGCTGTTCTGGTTCCACGTGGCTGCTCGCGCCAGCTACTATCCGTTTGTCTAAGGCTTTGATTTGCTTATCTGGAGATTTACCTCCTGGATGACAAAAGAGAACAGAAATTTTATTACCATGACACAACCGTGTCACCTGGCACCATCTGCCCTGTGTTTTCAAATCGCTGAGAGTCAGCCTGCTGAGCAGAAGCATTGCAAAGTCTTTTGGAGACTGACAGCACTCCGCTTTCTGGTTAAGGAGCCAGGAGGATGCTCGGATCCTATCGGGGCTTCACACCACAGACTGTAATTCCTCATTAGCCAAGGAGTTCTGTACAGTAAGATAAAGCTGGAATTTCTGGGCACTGTCCAGTAGTTGCAGACCCGTATTGCCACGCCTTAGCAAACAAAGGTGCACAGCGGCACACGGTGTAACCGCACCACGGGCATTCCAGCCTGAGGCAGACTCAGCCTGCTGCTGAGGCAAGACGCTGGAATCGGTTCTCAGCAAACTTCTGCAGATGTAGAGCAGCCCTGGAGAACATCAGCTTGAAGAGGAGTCACCAGAAGTAAACCGAGAGGCCTGGCCAGTGAAAGCAGGTCTCCTACAGACCATCACTCACTCTGTCACGAGTGGCAATTCAGACACAGGCCTGTCTCTGGGATGCCATGGACACAGCAGGGGCGAAGTAAGGTCCTGGGGTCAAGTTTTCCAGGTCACTGCTACTCTACTGAGCAGTGACTTCTGCTGCTGGTGTTTGCCCCAGACCCGCCCTGCTTCCCACCCGCCCACCAGGTACAAGGGAAAGGAGCATCCTCAAAAAATGAAGTCCAGTATCTGGGACCAGGCCACCCTGAGGACTGTGCCCAGTTTCATTTTTATGTAGAATTGTTAAGAGTAACCTTATTAAAACACAAAGAAGATTTGTCCCACGACTGCACTGTTGTTTGTTGTTTTCAGGTCGTGTCCAGCCACTGCTCAAGAACCAATCCAGAGCCACAGTGGGATCTGGGATCTGTCCTGGAGGTCACCATAAGGGCTTCACCTAAAGATGCTCCAGGTTTCTGTCACCAGTGCTACCACACACATCATTCTTTTCCCTAGAAACAGTTTGGAATTACTAAAAACTTGGGACGGCACTACAGGAACTGCATTTAGTATCGAAAGAAGAGGTGCAACGGTCAGTGCACCCGGCACATGAGCACTCTTCCTGTTCTGTATGAGAAATCCTCTGTTTTCCTTTTCCTTGAAGGTGCTTCGGAATTTCCAGCCTGTGCTAAGAGAGCAGAGATAGGCAGCATGTCTGGACCCAGCTCTGCTTCAGACTTTGCTAGAAAACCCAGGAATCAGAGGTAAACCACCTACTGCTTATTAGCTGTCACGTCAACACGCTTGACTGGGAACAGGCCGGTGTCCTACTGCCAGTCGTCATCAGGGGAACACGCGCGTGTGCTAAAGCTGCACCACCCTAAGCCGTGTGTGTCTGAGCAGCGTGGTACCAGCCATACCCACCTGTGTTGGATGGAGTGAAGCCTGGTAAGGACGGGCTGTTGAGGCCTGGGAGCAAGACTGGAGGGATGCCCTGTAGTGCTGGGTACGCAGCAGGAAGGTTAAGAGCTTGCAGAGGGGCATTATCAAACATGCCCTGCTGTTGAGCTGCCAGACCAAGAACCTCATTGGCTTTTTTGATCCGGTCCAGCTCCTGCTGAGCCATCAACTGACGTACAGTAGCTGGGTCAAAATACTCCTTTTCCTTGTCCAACTGGCTTCCAATGGTTTCTTTAACTTTGGAGATATGCTGTTGAGAGAAGATATGGTCACGTACAGACAGGCGAGCGCTGTACTTGATGCCACACAAAGTGCACTCTGTTTTGGGTCCCTCGTAACTCGTTTGGTTTATACCAAAATGCTTGGCCATGCTGAGCTTAGACTTCTTCTCCTTGGCCCTAGCATTCTGGAACCAGACCTGAACAACTCTCTTTGGCAGTCCAATGTCATTGCCCAGGACCTCACACTCCAGCATGGTAGGTGTCCTGTAGTCATTAAAGCATGACTTAAGAACTTTTAGCTGGAGATTAGTCATCTGAGTGCGAAAGCGTTTCTGTCCGGGCCGATCCCCGCTCTCTCCAGACTTGCTGGCTGAACCACTTGCACCAGGGCTGGGTGAGCAGGGGTCTGCGAGGCTGGATGTTTCACTATAGTCCACAGTACCTTCGTTATCGTACTCTTTGCTGTAAAAGCTGGGAGCTGGGCTGACCAGGCCAGAAGACAGCCGATCTTCATACTCGGACATTGCTATCATGGCAGTTTTTGTCAGACCTTCACTGGGTCCCGATGTCGATTTGGTTTCGGTTGCAATCCCTGTTGCGCTGTCGTTGTCTGCGTTCCCTTCATCTCCTGTTGTAGTGTCTGTGATTGCAGTGTTGACAGAAGAGCAGTCATCGTTGTCCAGCTTCGTTTGGTCAAAGCTCAGATTGACCGAGGACATGGAAGGGCTCTCGAAGTCTTCTATCCCTTCCACCTTAATGGAGGACGGACTCAGTAGAGTTCGAGGTGACAGTTCCATGCTCTTGTTCACTGGAGAGAGAGGAACACTCTGCCCATCGCTGCTAGTTGGCGGTATGTGGGAAAAGCTTGCTCCATCGAAGATGTCGCTCTTCATTTGGAGTCCCCCATCACAATCCAAGAGCATAGCAGACAACGTCAAGTTGTACCCAGCTCTCTTGGCCTCATGCCAGTGACGGGATCGGATATGAGCTTCAAGAGCTGTCTTTGCTTTAAAGAGAGCTCGGCAGAAGGGACAACGTCTGTGGGCTTGGGCAGGCCCTACAGCTCTGAACTGCCCCTTCCTTTCCCGTGCACGGGTGTTCTGAAACCAAACTTGCACCACGCGTTTCTTCAAGCCCACTTCATGTGCAATGTGATCCAACATCTTCCGTGTTGGGTTGGAGTCGAGCAAGTATTTCTGATAGAGAATTTCCAGCTGCTCTGGGGTTATGGTTGTCCTTAGACGTTTATCCCTTTGTGGTTCTTCTCCTCCAGTCCCACTGTCATTTTCTCCAGGGCTCGCACTGGCCTTTTCCTCCAGCTTTCTCTTCAGAGTGTTCATTGTGGATGTTGGGGTTGACGGTGAAGTGGCTGAGCTTGCTGGAATCTGCGGTAATGTTCCAGATAGCAGCTGGCTCGCAAGTAGTGGATTGCTGGGGTCAAAAAGCATGAACGGCATATCCAGCGTTCTGTCCAGGAACGGGGGGTGGATAAACTGGTTCTGTGCGCTCAGGAAATGAAGCTGCTGATGCTCCTGCCAATGCTCAAAGGAAGGAAATGCCAGCTTACACTGGTCACACTGGTACGGGATGAGCTGAGGAGGTAGGTTTGCCAGCTGCTGAGGGGTGGACGTGTGGATGGGTTTGAGGGAGAGATGCGAGAGCTGAGATGGACTTGGGCTTGACTGTGACAAGGAGCACTGAGGGGGCTGAGGAGGGGGAGGTGGCTGTTGCATTGAGGAGGGGGAGGATAACTGTGAAATCTTTTGGTGTGCTGAATTTGTCTTTTGTTCTCCTTGGTCCTGTTGCTGTTGAGACTCTTGCTTTGGTTGCACTTGCTTCTCTTGAGTTTGGTTTTGCTGTGTACTTGGAGGTTCAGACTGCTTTGGTTTCTCATCTGTAGCTTCTACTTTAGAACTATAGGTGGAGGAATCATCTGCCTCTGCTGTGAGCTGCAGAAAAGCTGAGGAGGTTGCATTGGCTGAAGACGTAGGTGTGCTGTAAGCTTGCGAGGGCATTGGTGTGCTGCAGGAGGAACTGGTTGGAGTCAAGAGCTCCATTGCATCCATAGAGTCTTCATTCTGGCTATCATCCTGTCCATCCTCATCCTCATCTTTGTAGCAAAGCTTTTTCTGGTGTTTAATGAGATCAAAAATGCGCTGAAAGACTAGACTGCACTTTTTGCACTGGTAGTTCAAGTTGCTTGTTCTAATATACCTGTCGTTCGTAAGCTCCCGTCGTTCCCCGTCTTTGCCCTCTCCCTGATTCTCATAGTTTTTCCTAGCTTTCTGACGGGCGTTCTGGAACCACACCACTATAACACGCGTTGGGAGGTTCAGCAAGTTAGAAAGCTGCTCAAATTCATCATCCTTTGGATAAGCATTGGCATCGAAGAAGTCCTGCAGCACTCTGAGCTGGTAGTCAGTGAAGCGTGTCCGGGAGGACCGCTTGCTTCCCCAGTACTCTTGCTTTTGAGGTTCTGGAGAAGGAGGCCGTGAGTCTATCTTCAGTTCTTCCAGGCTGGTAATGGGAGGGTTGCTGAAATTGTAGGGGGAATCCTTGTTGCGCTGGCGTTCTTTGAAGAGAGTGTTTCTGAACCAGTGCTTGATCACCTTCTGGGGCAACCCGGATTTGTCCGCCATCTCTTTGATCTGTTCCTCACTTGGGGAATTGTTAATATCAAAATACTGCCGAAGGACTCGGAGCTGGTCGTCGGTGATCCGTGTCCGTGGCCTTTTGTTCTGCTGCTGCTGGAGAAGGCTAGGGTTGAGCTGATGCTGGTACAACTGGGCCAAGTCGGCAGGCAGAGGGTCTACGGGCCCCAGCTGGGGTGGCAGCTGAGCAGGTAACGTCTGTAGTGGCATGGTTTGCATCATAAGTGGTGAGAAGATGGGGAGCTCCATCGGCATGGAGAGCTGGGTGAGTGGCACAGACGGCTGAGCTGGTGCAATTGTGGGAGAGGTAATCGGTGGGGCAGAAGTGGGAATGGTAGGAGTAGAAGCTGGCTGAGGAGGTGCTGGGGGCAGCGGGGGCGGCGGTGGTGGAGGCGGTGGTGGTGGCTCTGGGGTCTGAGGCCGCAGCGGGTACAGTTTGTCGTAGTGTTCTCTGTACTGTTTGGCAAATCTCTCTAACTGCTTGAAGGGAAAGTAATGTTGGTGAACATGCTCTTGGTGGCTCTTCAGGATGAGGATGTTTGAAAAGAACTTGCCGCACGTATCGCACTCGAGCTTTTCCAAGTTCTCACCTTGCTCTGTCTTCCCATTCTTCTTCTGCACCTTCTGCTTGTTCTCGTTATACTGGATGACAAGCTCAAAGCCGAAGTTTTCCAGCAAGGCTTTTGTGGCGTTCCCTCTGGCATCAGAGGCAATACGCGGAGGCAGCAAGGAGGGCTCTGAACTGCTGCCTGGCACAAAGTCCTTCTTCTCTTTGGGCTTCAGGTTATCAGGCAGAGACTCCTTAGACGCTACGTTACTGTCTCCCCTCTCTGCACTTTCCCTTTCCCGTGGGGTTTCTTTTTCTTTCTCCTTCACTATGGATTTGTTCTTCTTCTCAGGGTGCTGGGTCTGCTGTATGAGGACGGAGTGAGGTTGTGTCAAGGACAGCTGACCTGGCTGCTGCTGTAAGAGCTGTGGGTGGCTCTGCTGAGGGAGTTGAACTTGAGCCTTCAGGTCCTCCAGCAGGCTTGGACCCGTACCAGTCAAGGTCAGCGCACCACTGGTGACAGGCAAACTAACTTCTGGATTGAGCTGGAACTCGGCACTGGGGATGTAGAACGGGAACAACAGATGCTGCTGCTGCTGAAGCTGCAGGAGGGTCTCGGTGGTCATCGGAAAGTGCGGCAAAAGTGCTGGGTTGAAGAGCTGGGACTGCAGCAGAGCAGCTTGCTGCTGCAGCTCCTGCTGCAGATGGGCCTGGACTAAAAAATAAAAAGCACTCATAGGAAGGGATCCAGCTGCATTGCCTTCACATGCTTTATAGTTACAGCTGCAGCGTTTGGCTAAGGGAATATCAGTAAATATTTCTTTCTCTAAATATTAGTATTTATCTTAAAGACAGTTTGCATTCCAGGAGAGACTGTACAGCAGGCTCCTTGCTGCTGCTGCTGCTGCTGCTGTTGCTGCTGGTGCTGCTGCCTGGATGCAATCATGTCTGCCAGCTTCTTCCGGTTCACCTCCTTGGGCTCCGCAGGGGAGGAGACACTAGTGCTTACAGGGTTGCCCAAAGAAGGAACTCCCACGCTGTCGCTGGGTACCTGGTTGAGCAGGCTGGGAATGGGAGTGGTGCCCGCAGTACTGGTGTTGGTGGCTGTGAAAGCATTACTGTTGCTGGCGCTCACTGGACTCGGCGTGGACGAACCCAACGACAGATTGCTGCTGCTGCTGCTGTTGCCAGCCCCGTTACTACCGCCGCTGCCCCCGGCCGCCTCCAGCTTGGCCGCGCGAGCCTTGGTTTGGTGCAGGACAGACCTCATGTGGATCTCCAGGGTCGAGCTCTGACTGTAGGCCACGTTGCAGGTGTTACACTTAAAAGGTTTGTTGTCTGGGCTGCTGGTCGGTTCGGGCTGCCCGGTAGCAGACTCTTGGAGGGCTCTTTTCAGTTTATGCAGATGAGAAACTGAGTTGTAATGGACCAGGAGAATGTTTTTTTGTGTGAAAGACTCCTTGCAGACCGTGCACTTGTAAGGGCGAGACGGATCCAGGAATTTCTCCATAGTGAAGTTAGGGCCCTTCCTGAAGGGTAAGGCCCTTTTCGGTTCTGAGCCAGAGTCCTCTTGCACCGACCCCGAGTCGCTTCCTGTCGGGCTCTGCTTATCTTCCAAGTCACTCTCCTCCTCCTTGTCTTCCTCGACTATTATAGTGTGGTCTTCTGCCAGCGAAGGATCGCCCATAGCGAGGAGGTCCCCATTCACCAGGAGACCACCATACAGCTGCTGAATGTCGGCCTCGCTCAGCTCCAGATGGCTGGTTTCCAGGTGCTTCTTCAGGGCCTGGAAGGTTCGGAAGCTGCGCTGGCAGAGGCAGCACATGGTGGCCGCCCGGATGACGTGGTACTGGGAATGGAGCTGCAGCTTCTCGATGGTTTTGAAGGCCAGGCTGCACTGGTTACACCGGTACTTGTAGACGTGGCGATCAGACACCGGCAGCTGCGGCCGCTTTGCGTGAACTTCGTTGAAGTGTGTCTGCAGGGCTGCCGAGCTCTTGCACACCTGGCTGCAGCCCTTCTTCCAGCAGAGGAAGCCGGAGTCCTCCCTGGCAGAGCTCGCATCGGCCGCAGCGGGCTTGGGATCTCCGCTGTGCTCTGCACCTTCCGATGGCAAAAGGCTCTTCCCCGAGTCCTCAGAGATCTCTGTGAAGACAAAAGCAGAGCAAACCTGAAAATCACACCAGCACACAAGGGCGGATCAACGCCCTCTTTTTGCCCCTAATGTGTCTGTGGTTTTCCCCTGGAAGACGACAGGGATTTCTAACATTTCTCCTCTATCTTCATTCATTTTTTTCAATACCAGCCCATTACCCTCATCATGGCCCATTGCATAAACCTACATAATTTGCTTTCTTGCCCACTTTGAGTATCTGGAAATTATTCACACACAAACGTTCCCTTAGCGCATTTATCACCTTTAATTCTTCCTTTTAAGTGAAGGTCATTCAGCCACCTCTCTGTCTCGGCTGTTTTTCTTTGATGTCCTGCTTGTTTTCTAACAAGCAGGTTCATCAAACTGAACACAGTATTTGAGTTTTGGTCCTATCAAAGCTAGAAACAACAGGATGGAAATTCAGGCCGTGCTGGCAGCATCCTGAAGGGTGCTCTTTGGGGGAGGGTGGGAGAAGCAGCAGCAAGCACTCAGTGCTCTGCCACTTCTCCAGGGTCTGAGAGCATGGTCCTGATGGAAAAGACAGCATGACATGGGCAGAGGCCAAAAAGGTGATCCTGTCATCCCGGGCAGCGTTGGGTACCCTGGCTGTGCCAGTACTGCCCCACCAGCATCACTGCCTTGGGGCTGCCTGCCTGGAAGGAAACGACGGCTGTCCTCATTCCCAGGTTCCTTGCAGACCTTCCAGGAGGGCACAGAAGGAAGACCAGGGCTGCTTCCCTGCCTGGTGAGAGACCAGATGCTTCTGCCCATGCAGAACGATGTTCTTGTGATGCTCTCACATCACAGGACAAAGCCGGGACTGACTAGCCATGGGTGTAGAGCCATGCTTTGTAACACAGCATGGCAATGGAAAGGCTGAGGAGATTTGGGCCGGGTAAGGACTGCAGCATCTCAAAGCTCCTGGAGGTGCGTGCCCAGCTAGGCTGGCAGCAGACCAAGTACAGCAGTGGTGGAAAAACAGTCTGCAGCCAGCAGCTACAACCTTTGGCACTTCTCTACCAAACCCCCCAGCCCTCCAACACCTCTGCTCTTCACTCTCCCCACCTGGTCTTCTTCTTTGCAAGGATTCAACACCATTTATCCATGAATCACCATGGTGGTGAGCTGTGCTCCTCAGCGCTGTTGCCCTGCTCTGCCCTGCCATGGGTCACCCAAGGCATTGGTATGGCACAGGTGAAGGGGGACGGTCCTGCTGGGCACCAGCTGACTGCAGGTTTCAGGAGACACCTGGGCACAGGGAGTTCTCCCAGGCAGACACGTGCCCGTACGCAGTCCCTGACCAGCTGATGGGACCCGCACTCACCAGGCTGCTTCCCCAGCTCCTCTGTGGCGGAGTTCCCGTCTTTCTCTGGAGTGGCTGCTGGGAGAAACATGCTGCTGGGCATCATCACCTCAGGTGTTGTCACCTGGAGACAGGGAGGGAAGGGTGTGGGGAGAAGAAAACCACAGGAAAACATTTTAAACATCTTCAGTGGCAAAATCAGACACCAGTATTTTAAAGTCAGAGGCATCACTTTTCATAGCTCGCTGAAGACTCGTATTTATTAGACAAAGCTCACATCAGTCAAAAGTGTTTCTACAGTTACATTCTGGACATAATTAGCAGTGCACACTTGAAGAATAATCTTATTATTAATATTTTTCCTTTATGTAGAATTCAGACTTTGATCACTGACAATGTTTTGTCATGGGCTGTGAAACTTCTTGTGCAACCAATTAGGTAGATAAGTTGAAAGGCCCACCTTAAGCTGCTGAAAACATAATAAGGCCCCTAATTAAATCATACCTCGTAAAGTACACTGTAATCTTGAACTAGGGAGCATTGCAGCACTGTTTTCAAAGTGTGTCGATGCAGGAAAGGGAGGGGCAAGAGAAGGAAAAGTACAAGTAAGGAGAGAGGTGACAAAGGAAAGGATGAATAAGGAAAGACTAAAAAGACAGCAAATTGTCTGCAAAATGAAAAGCTTTGGTAACCCTTTGCTGGCTCTGACTGACGTGTTCCCTTCGCCTCTCTTCAGGTGTTTGTCTAGACCCTGCCCCGTCACAACCAGGGCAGTGCGCGAACAGCAGCGTGGAGAGTTTGCACGCTTCGACTGGAGACGCTCTTTGGAAGAGCCACAAGCACGCGCTCATTGTTCCTAAACCCCATGTTTCTTTGGGTGAATCCAGTCACACACGGAACATTTGCAGTTTGCATGGGGCTGGCATCAGACAGGACAAGGATGACTCTTCTGAACACCCAGAGCCACCCTCTCACAGCGCCTGGAAAGCTGCTCCACAGCCCTTCTCCCCAGAACAGCCACTGGAAGGACAGGCCCGTGCCAGTGACACCAGCCGTGCCCTACTCCCGCACATAGCTGCC
>NW_010412094.1:37582-42388 GCF_000710305.1 Buceros rhinoceros silvestris | reverse complement strand
ACGGAAGGGGCAGCCCGGTGCCAGTGCCCCCAGCCGTGCCATACTCCAGCACATGGCTGCCAGCACTGGGAGATGTCTGTGGCAAGCGAAGACACCTCTACAGCTGAGCAGCTGCTCGCCTCACCCCGCTGATGCCCAGGGAGCGTTTCCCTCTTGCCAGGGCTGTGGTACTTGCAGGAACGGAAACCCACCTGCCTCACAACGCTTTTGCTCCAGCCCCTGACTGCTGGGAAGGTGAGGCATGAACAAACGCTGCTAGTCAGGCACATCTCCTAGCAGAACGAGTCTCTCCTCCTTCTGTCAGATGCTAAGAGGGCGTTTGAACCTTGGATTTCAGAAGAGATCGAGGAAGCGGGGCTGTTATCTGCACATGGCGTGCTTTGCTTTCTGCAAAGTCAAGGACCAGGAGGCTCCGACTGAACCGCATCAGATATGAGCAAATCTGTGATGAAACTGGAGGTAAACCCATGTGCAGGACATGAAATCTTCCTTATCTACACATGTGTCAAATCTGAGCAAACACTGTGGCTTCATGGAGTGGAAGCAAAACCAGTTCGTGACAAACCTCAGATACAAACGCTGACATACGAGTGGCTGCTGGCATCCGAACGGCCCCGGGAGGGATGCTGAGCTCCCTCCCGTCACTGGGATGGCTGGTGCACGGCGGGGAGCACCGAGTCCCACCAACGTCTGCGGGAAAGGCAGCTGACACTGGTAGATCACCAGGAGGGAAGCTGAGCTGAGCACTCCACATTCATTCCACCTTCTGCTTTAAGCAGCAGTATCTGATGGCGGTGGGTGGTAGGTTGCGAGACGTGAAAGGTCACTGGTTAATTCCCAGTAGCCAGGCTTGGAGGAGGGGGCCGAGCAGGGATGCCAGAGGGAAGGCAAGAAGGAGCCATCCCTCTCAGCTGTATCAGCAGGGAGAGCGCTTTCCTAGGATCTTTAGGAATTATGAAAAATAAATCATGAGAAATTAAAAAAAACCCCAACAGAGTAGAAAAAGAATAAAATTATCTAACACCTCAGCTGCACATCATTATAGAAACTGTAGGCTTTTCAGCGGCATTACAGTACGGCAGCCGTCCCCACTACCACACTCAGTACGACGGATCAGTAATTGTTTTCATACACTTTAATTAGAAAAACTCAGATGGCTATGAATAATAATGGAAAAGAGAGACTTTTGCACTTGAAAGGTTGAAGTCAATCAAGTGTGAATGACGGCAAAAAAGAAAAAAAAAAGACACCAATTCATCAGGCCTCTGTTGTCTCGCCGCGTCTTTAATCATAATTCCTGATTGGGATTCAAGAAGGCAGTAAGCAGCGGTTCTTTGTCTGCCTTCACCTTCCGTCAATTAACTCTCCCCGAAATATAATCATCAACCTCACATGCTCCTCTGCATCTTAATCTGGGTCTCCAAACCAGTAAGTCCTGCCCTATATGTGTTTAAGTAATTACCTTTATCTACCTGCATCTCCATAGCCACAGCTCTCACCCTGCCTCTACCCCTCCCGCCACAAGAAAAAAAATTTAGAAAAAAGGGGGGAAGAAAAAAAAAAAAAGGACCACGGTACATTAAATTGGTACAGGCACAAAATCCCCAAAGACAAACATATAAAAGCTTGGAAAAAAGTGCAGGAACCCCAAAATTCTGGATATGGGTGTTGGGTCCCTGCCAGCAGTGCAGCCAGTCACGCCAGGCTGGTCCTGGGAAGTGAAACCTTCACAATAAGGTGCTGGTCTTGCTTCAGCAGCTGGACCCGCTTCAGCCCTCCACCTCTTCAGCACCATTCAGGAATCTCCGGCAAGTGCACTTCCCGGCGTGTCCCTCGCCATCTTCCAGGGCAGGACTGCCCTGCTTCTGCATCCTCATGGACCACCTGGGCAGGCAGCAAAGGTACAACCAGTGGAAACAGGCTGCAGGGCTCGGAGCATTCTGCAGTGACACGGGATTCCAGACCGCCCGTTTTGAACCTATTTGTCCTTTCACACCGCAAACCCGCCTGAGGATGCACCGTCTCCTCGTGCGTGCTGAAAACGCCTCCCACGCTGCGGCTGCGTTTAATATAAACAAATGGTGGGAGCAGCCCCAGGGCAGGCAGGTTTCACAGGCCACGGCCACCCGACAGATAAGCCGGCAGCGGTGCTCAGTGGCACGGCAGTCTGCGCCGCAGGTGAGTTTAGAGGGCATCGGGTGCTCTGCTGAGAGCGGAGCGCCTTCAGCTGGAGCACAGCCTGGTTAGCGGAGCAGCTGTTCAACGCTCTCCACCTCCCCTCCCCTGAGCAGGCAATGCCTGGGGTGTGATCCCGGCACCCACCCTCAGCTCTGCCCCGTGCCTCCAGCTCCCCCTTCAAGCGTCTCTTCAACACCGGCGTGTCAGTCAGTGTGAACTGCTGCTGAAACCAACCCTGCCGCTGTGAGGCGGACAACCGCGGTTTGTCTTTTCCCTTTCCTTCTTCTCTAGATACTGGTTTTGCTCTGACGTTAAACTGCATCTCCTCTGCAGCTGCAGCCACGATCTTCGGGCCCACAAGCCACTGGCAAAGCCTCCCAGCTTGGAAACACCGCTCCCTGTCACACCAGAGCCACCCCTCCCTGTCACACCAGAGCCACCGCTCCCTGTCACACCAGAGCCACCCCTGTGCACAGCCCGGGAGTGCCCGTCCCCCCACTGCTCCTGCATCCAAGGCCGCCTCGAGGCTGCTCTCCCAACGTTATCTCACGGAAGGGAAACGGTCCCCTTGACCCAACGTTGCTCTTGATCTTTCCGTCCAGACGGAACGGGTGGTGGGGAGGGGTCGGTACCTCACGGCTACCCGCTCGTCTGACAGCCCGGCACTGAGACACCAACGTGTGGGCCAGGTTCTGTTATCAGCACTTTGATGACGTGTTGCTGTCTCCAAGGACACCTCTAATGCTGGGGCAGGCACTCAGGGGACACCCTTTGCTCCAACCGCCCCATCCTTGTCCCTGTCCCTGTCCCTGTCCCCGTCCCTGTCCCCGTCCTGCTCAGTGGGGCAGGGAACTGGCTTGGTAAGGAATGAAGGAGGGGGAAGTTTGGGCCAGAGACTGTGGCAGCCTCTCCTGGGCCCCACTTTGACACTTCTCTGCTGTGGACTGTACTGGGGAAGGGAATGCTGGCCGGAGAACTTCCCTCTGGAGCAGCCTGAGAAAAGCCAGTTATCTGCCTTAGAAGATGGAAAGTTGTTGGGACAAGCCTCTCCGCTCCCAAGGTCCCTCCCTTTTGGATGAAATTCAGATTCCCTTAAGCAGATACAATTTCCCTTTGATGACAAGATTCACTGACACGCACGGGCACCCTGATCTGACGGCCATTTCTGCAGACATGTGGCCATTTCTACAGACCATGTGGCCCAGTGAGCGACTGTGACAGAAAGCCCGAGGGCTGACATGCCACGTCTCCTGACCCCCTGCCTCAGGAGTATCCTCAGCAGATCGCACATCCCTGACACCTACAGACCTGTCACCGCTCTGGAGAACAACCTGCGTGTCTGCTCCTCACCAGCTCTGACCCACAGCAGTGACACACACGCCACTGCCACATCCACCAGGTTCGTAAGACTATGAACTGCAGAGCAGCTTATCAGCACGGGCCAGGGGCTCCGGGCTGCAACACACCTCCCGTGCTGGCCCTGGAAGTGTGACACAAGCATGTTCGTAGCACGTCCAAAAAATTAATCGTGGATGGCGTGAGCAGCCAGCTCCCCTTGTGCACTGGATCTGCCTGCTCTGACCTTCCTCCGGGCCAAGTGACCAAACACGTGGACAGACTATGCAGTTCCTCTGTCAATGCCCCCAAAATGCTGAAATCACCCGGCTTTGAAAAGAGAATCTCTAGAAGGGGTCTGAGGAGATACATTACTCTCCCTATGTCCATGCAACTGGGGAAATACACATGCAAGGCAAGGTTCCCAACCAGACAAAGGAGGTAATTTCCATTACAAAGGGAGAGAGAGGGTGCTGGAGTGAAAAGCTTCATTAGACTCAGAGAGGCAAAGCGATGGCAGTATACCAAGGTCACTTCTAATTTAGACCATCTAATTGGCAAACATGGCTCCAAATGGCTATCATCTCACAGGGCTCAGAATTAATGAAGCCCGATTATTTTCATTACCTTCATCCGAGATGGAGAATGAGACACAGAGTGAGAGGGAAAGGGGGGAGTGAGAGGGGGCGAGAAGGAGGGAGAGAGAAAAATTGAATGACAGCAGAAGGGAGAGAGCAATAAGAAAAGACAATGGGAAAGAGGGAAAAAATGTAAAGATAGCAAGGAGGAGAAGTGAGGATGGCAGGGACAGGCAAGAATTACTCCTGGAGCGAGGGAGAAAAGAAAAAGATGGAAAGATGGCTGAAATGCTGGGAAGGCGCCCTAAACCCCGGAAAACTGACAACAGAATTGACGGGAGAGGAATGTGCAGTCGGATAAAGCCGGCCGCGGGAGGAGGGAGAGCTCCCCACTCCCGGAGGCTCTTGGGAAGCCGTCCCTTCTCCCGGCTTGAGCCCATCAGTCTTGTCAATCGACTGTGCAGGCGAACTGCACTTCACCCTCATTAAGGGGCTCTCTGCTGAAGCGGTGCGGGCCCGAGATTAGCGAAGAGGCTGTTATGTGGAAAGATGGCGATTAGACCCGCTTAGAGCGGCTGAAATGCCACCTAAACCGAGCTTGGCCACATTCGTTCACCAGCCTGGCGGAAGGGAAGCCTCCGGAGGCTGGGGGCGGGGGGTGGTGGGAGCCCCTGCCCCACATGGGCTTCCCCAGCCCCACAGCACTTGCTCTGGT
>NW_010412094.1:29951-37494 GCF_000710305.1 Buceros rhinoceros silvestris | reverse complement strand
CAGCCCCCCAGCACTGGCTCTGGCCCCCTCAGCCTGTGGCTGCAGCCCCAGCAGCACTGTGCCAGCGCCTGGGCCGGCAGGGAGGACCCGGGCGTCCCCTGGGAGAGGCAGCCCGGCTGCTCGCTGATATGGAAAGGACGGGGCATGGAACAGGCAGCGCCGAGATGCTGAGCACAAGCGAGCAGCTGTTACTATGGCAACAGACATATTAGACACTGCAGGTTCCTGAAAGGCGTCTGATAAGGTATTATTAACTGGAGCCTCCTCCAAACGCCGAGCGCAAAGACACTGTGTCGAAAGGGACCCGGGTCCCATTTACTGGACTGCAATTCCCTTGCGGGCACCAAGACCCCATTTGCGTCTCACACTGAGATGGGAATCTGAGCGAGAATAAGCAAAATCAGGAAACTTTGGTGCTGCCACATTCTGCACAAGTGATACTGGTTTCTCAAAATTCCATGCAAAAATGAACCATCCTCTCGACCCACGTGCTCTTTAACATGAGGCAGGAGAAGCGACCTTCCTCCCCAGACACATCACTGGGTACCAAAGGAAAAGCTGCCCAGGGCTGGTGGCAATGGCAGGGTGGGAAGACCAGGCGCAGACGAGAGGATGAGCCTCGTGGCTGCACCAGTCTGCCCAGTTCTCAGCAGAAGTCCCACACTCTGCAGCAGGGTGAGGTCCTGCACTGGCACAGCAGACGCGCTCACCTAAGGGGGCTGTCCTCCTCCACACTGCTGCACTTGCTTTGGCCATGTCCTCTGCGGAGTGTCCAGAGCTCCTTAAGTGGCTTCTGCCAGTCTCCCTGTGCCCTGGAGACACAGACCTGCTCAGGGTGAGAGGATGGACCAGCCCAACCATGCCTGGTCCAGTATTGGCGTGTTCTGCCGACAGCCCAGGACAGAAACGGAACCTTTCACAGCAGTGTGGCAGACATCCTCAGCAGACCGGTGACACTTGCTGGCCTGAGAAAGAGGCTCAGCTTCTGCTCTGTGCTCATATAAGGTCAACATGCCTTCCATCAATTTAGAAGCTAACAAGATTCCTCCAAGTCCTCAGAAGGTATTTACACACTTAAGCACCATCCACCGAAATGGATGCAGGTTGCAGAGACCAGGTCTTTGTGGCAGGACAGCTCCCTGACCCAGGCGTGGAGGGGTCGGTGGAGCAGAGCTACACCCTGGCAGAGCTGCAGGCATGGCCGGCTTCACAGGGCTGGTGAGCTGCTGCTGCTCTCTTCCCCACCTCTCTGTATTTTTTTATTCAGAGAGCGCTGGGACTCAGTAGCCTGGAGGGATTTTGAATGGGCTTTATGACGTGGTGCCTGCTTGGGGCACTCGTGGTTTTCCCGGTCAGTGGTCACTGGTCCAACAGTGGCCACCGTGAATCTGCACAGTCAGTCGGGTGCAGGATGCATCTTCGGCTCCCGTGGAGCCCCGCGAGGCTGGGAGAGAGGGCAGAAAAGAGAGAGGGCGAGTCGCTGGAAAAGCAAATCAGAGAGATAAAAAGCGTAAAGGTGTTTGAGAAGGAGTTGCGGGAGGACTGGAAGGGTGGCAGGAAGGAAGGACGAGAGAACGGTAAGAGAAAAGCTGGGCAACGCTGCATGGGCTTGCTCAGACGATGTTGCTGGAGTGGAGCGGATAAAGAGCACGGGTGTTACAACAAACACTGGATCACTCACTTCCATTGTCAGGAATCAGCAAAGAAGGGAGAAAACAAACAGAAATGGGGTGCAAGAAAGAACCACCCAGAGGAAGAACTGACAGGAATCAAAATAAACACTTATTTTATACACGGGTGACAAGTTTCTAAATGCAGCCACAACCTCGCCTTGAAGATTATACCAAAGCAATAACGGCGTAGAACTCTGACACTACACCCCATCTGTGAATTTAGAAGGGTTTGTGAAAACACACCTTACTAACTCTACCTGTATCTTAAACCGACACCGGCAAATGGGAAGACACATGCATGTGAAACCCACGAAAAGGGAATTCATGAAAGAAACGTTCTGGGACTCAAAATGTTATTTGCCGAAGTGCTGGAGAGCGGGGTCAGCCTTTACGAGCATTTCTGCACCGCGACAGCAGGTACGAGTCCCGCAGAAGAGGTCTGGCGGCTGCCCACACAGACACCCGCAGAGAGACTCAGGGTCAGTGGCTCTGGGGTAGCACTGGCCAGGGCACAAACCCCAGTCTCACAGACGAGACCCTGAACACCGCGGTGTTGGTTTGCCACTTCTCACCAAGCACCAGCTCTCCAGACAGATGACTTCCCATCCCTCGGAGATTCCCGTGCTGGGTGCTAAACCAAGGATGCGGAGCAGAGCAACAGCCTGGCACAAACACACTTGAGCTGAGCCACAGCCTGAGGTTTACTTCCCTGTCAGAAGCTGCACAAGCAAGAGCAATCCCAGCCCCGCCACAGGCACAGTGTCCTCTGACAAGCAGCCTCAGAAGTGGGGCTCTTACAAGCTTTGAGCTCTACAGGAAGACAATGAACTTGATCTAGAGAACTTCCACTCCACACTTCAGTGGTTAATTGCCTCCTTTGGAGAATTTTAATGCCTATGTTTAAGTTTTGTTTTAAAACCAGGCATTTCCAAACGTTTTAAAAACAGCACTTGAAACAGCAGCTCTAGTATTCAACAGTCCCACGAGGTTCCACCTCCCTTGGTCCAGTGGCAGCGTGCCCCTTGCCTGTCCAGGTTATCCTGAAAAAAGCCAATTGTTCCACAACAAAAGCTTCGTAATGTCGGATGGAGCGACTCCTCACGAAGTAACAGACCCAACTGATCTCACACAACTGTAACACAGGTCCTCGCTACGGGAAGGAAGCGCAGAACACAGAACGTGGGCTGCACAACAGGGCTGTCTCCCCTCCACGAGACGAGATCGCGAAGGGAAGTTACTCTCTTGGTTCTTAAACTCGTATTTTATGCAGAGAGCTGATATCCAAGTCCTGAACGTTACCTTAATCACCCTGGCTGTCCCTCTTGGGAAGTGCTCACCAGCACTTGAGCACCTTCCCTCTGCCACAGGAGCAGCACAGCACATCAGCTCCTGCATCTCCCAGAAGCTCCTGTGCAAAATGCAAACCCATGCCATGAGCTCCGTAGCTAAAGGCAATCACATTTACTCTCACCTCTGCACAGGGAAATCTCTCAACACTGAAACACTGCCCGTTCCACAGTGCTGAGGCACGGACAAGACAGTCTCTGCAGACAGATCGTTCCGGGATGGGGGAAGCCAGGCTGACAGAGCCCTGACAGATGAAGGAGCTGCCCAGCGCAGCAAAGTCAGCCCGCGCGGGTCAGGCCACCCCTTTGCTCTCCATCTCTGCCAGCCACGCTTGGCTACGCAGCCACTTACCGTCATGATGAGTTTCTCGACACAGTCAGGTGACACGCTGTGCAGATGGGTGAGGTGCAGCTGCAGATGGATCTTGTTGTTGAGCATGTCCTGGCAGAGCGGGCAGCGGAGCATGGGCTGCACTGAGTGTTGGGTCATGGCGTGCACCCGCAGCCGGTTCACGTCCGTGTTGCTGTACTTGCAGTATGGGCACTGATACATCTGCAGAGCAAGACAGATGAATCACGCGATTGTGACAGCCGCTACCTTCCTCTGTCGGTACAGCTAGACTGTAACAGTGCGGGGCCTTCTCCTACCACCAGCTATCGCCTCTCCTCCTCCTCCTCCTCCTATTTTATTCTTGCTTTTGGCACGTACGAAACAAACTACCAGCTTGTAGGTTCTTCTTCCTTACCTGCTCGGGCTTGGTCTCCTCTGAAGTTTTTGACCATTTAAAGGAGAGAGGTGACTCTGAGCTGCTGGGAAACGATATTCGTTTAGAGGATGCTGGAGGCTCTGTCAGCTCCTTCTCTGCCTGGCTGGTGGGTGCTGCAACAAAAAGAGATTCATATCAGGACACCCCCAAAGAGGTTTAAGTTGATGAAGACAGTATTTCCATTGACTCTGCTGCTGTTTCCTGAAACACGTACCAAGGACTGGGAGGAAGAAGGGTCCGTGGACTAACTTACACCCTACAGAGCAGTGTGCCTGCCCAAAACCGCTCCCTCCTGACTGTCTTCCACAGAACAGGATCTGCGTCAGGTATCGTCACAAGCAGAGAAATCTCAGCTATTTCTGTGGGCTGCTGACAACTTGTTAGGGGCAGGAGAGCTTTGTCCTGTGTTCATAGGGCACACACAAATGCTTGGCCAGATGTGATGGCCAGCGTGTCACCTCCACGAGCAGCTGGGCTGACTCACAGCAGAACTCACGCTCTGGCTCACCTAGGAGGTTCTGCATCAAACTCTTTGGAACGCATCTGCCTTGGAGACGGCTGGAGGCTGTGACTGTCAACCCAGGTGCCGTGCTCGGTGTGCTGGTGGCAGCGGCACCCACCGGGACAGCCCTGGCCAGCTCCTGCAAGCAGTGCCACCAGAACCAGGCTGGCAGAGACCTGGCCTACAGCCAGTGGCAGGACCGGACTCACACGTTCTCACGCTGTAACAAGCTTAGGGGAGGCCGTTTGATTTCAGCAGAACGGAAACAGGCAAACGAGTCCAGAAGTCAACAGCAAAGCACCCTGCAAGTTGTGGCACTCTGAGAAACACATCCCTGACCTTTCCCCCTCCCCCGAACCCTGGCAGCCTGCAGTACATAAATTTGTGGGACATCTATTATTTAAAAACTGTAAGGACAAGTATATTATACACAGCCCCCGTCTCCTCCTCCCCGAACACACATTCATAACAGTACTTTAATCTGTCTCGAATCGACTTCAAACCCATTTCGCCCTTAATGGGAGTTATTCATTTTCACTTGAAAGGTAATATATGACAGCTGGATATTTAATATGATGGATCGGCTGCCGATTAACAAGGCACTGTAGCGTTCTCCGACCGGTCCCCCCATACTCTTCCCCTTGTCTCTTCTCTCTTTGCGAACCCGCCGGTACCCGGGTTGCTTCAGAAGAAGCCATCACAGCAAGATCCAGGCAAACTGCGTCCTTTGCGAAGATCCCTCTGTTTGCTGGCAGGAGCTCTACTGCCAAAAGAGCCGCACTGCAGTGAGGAACACAGTCCCATTCCTAACCGCTCTCCCTGCCAGACCCCACCTCCAAGTGTTCAGGTAAACAGCGGCAAAATAACTTCCAGGAGAGGGAAAACAAGTGTTGCCAACAGGTAGCGATCCTGCCCGAGGGAGGCAGGGGTCAGAGGAGCTGTGGTATGACTGAATTTCTGCTGGTTGACTTGGTGCCTTTCCGCACTTCTACCAGTAAAATGCTTGGAACGTGAGAAACAGCCCCTCGCAGACCTGCCTGTGCTGCTCCTTTGCTGAGGAAAGCAGCCCCTCCCAGTGGGTTTGGGGAGGCAGAGACCACCACCGAGATCCAGCCCTGGAGGACCACCCTGCCTTAGAATGCCCTGCCTGAGCCTGGTGAGATGTGAGCAGCCCTGGGGAGGAGCCTAATTGCTGTTGACACTGTCCACTCCTCAGTGTGACCTTGGACATTGAAGCGTCAGCCCCGATCAGGCAGTCAGGCAGCGGGACCAGCGTCTGGAGAGCACAGGTCTGGCAGCGCGGTTTTGCAGCTGTGTGAGCTCTGCTCCAGCCTGTGCTGGGTGGGATGACAGCGCAGCTACCACTTCGGGTCCCCTTAAGACTTCTCTGCCCCACATGGTGATTGTGTCTCCTGCATGGTCCGGGCAGGGTCTCTCTGGGCTCTCTGTCAATGGCTGCTTCAAACATGTGGCTGTCCACTGCTCCACAAAACCACTGACCAGCACTGCCGTGAGCCGTGCCGACACTGCCAGCCCCAGGAGAGGGGCAGGAGATGCAAGGGAGGAAAAGGGATGACTGAGAAACTCTGCTCGTGTATACGGGTCACCTTTCCAAACAAAGAATGACAACGCCTTCAGCTTCAACCTTCACAACCACAAAATACCTAACAAAACCGCATTAAAACCCCCAGTGCGCTCCTACGGCGTGAGCTCGGGACACTTGCAAGACCCTGGTGTCCCCACCAGCGGTGGCTCAGGATCTGTGCTGGCACAGTGAGGCAGGAGCTCAGGGGGCCGATGGTCCACATCCCCTGCCACCAGCTTCCCCGTGCACCACTTCTAGAGCTCACTGATGTGACGCTTTCGGATGCAGTGACTAAATTCAGCGACCCAACTGCCAACTACCCCGGAGCTGTGGAACACCAGCTGCAACCTCTGGAGACACGACAGGGTATTTTCTTATTTCCTGTCTACTGGGAAGCAGCCTGCCTGGAATGAGGGAGAAGTTAAAATTCTCTTCTACTGACCATCTCCAAATTGCCCAGTTTTATTAAATGCACTTGACCCAACCCATAACTTTAATCCTCCAAACCCAGAATTATTAATGATTGTCCAGACTCCAGAATAACTGGGGTTTTTTTCAGAGTTCTGAGAAACGCATACAGAATATTTGTTCTAAGTATTATTTTTTGAGTTGACAGCTCAAGTGGGAATTTTAACACCGAGACCAAAGTTTCTTGTTGATAAACAGCCAAACACACGAAGTGACACATTCAGTCCACATCACAGATCAGAGGAATTAAGAACTCTCTTCTGCCTGGAGAAATGAGGCCACGCAGCTCGGCGCCTGCCTGCAGAGCTCGCCCGCAGCTGCGCAGGATCTTCGCGCCTGAGCCAAGTGGACGGGACAAAAGGGCCTCGGCTGGAAACATCCAAAGAGCCTCAGCCCCGAGCGGCAGCTCGGCACGAGGGAAGGTGGAGCACAGCGCCTGCGCCTTCCCCACGTCCAACACCACGCTTAGAGGGCCAGGCCTTGCACAGAAGAAAAGGCAATCTGTCCTTAAGGTACAGTGTACGACTATGTACTCGTTGGTATTTTTATTATTTTGACTCTTCAAATGGACTGAGTTCAGATTTGCTGACCTTAGCGCAAAATCCGTGTTTCTCAACGAACGTACCCAAAAGCCAGGGGCAAGGGGACAGTGCCGCTGCAGGCACGCTGGCCCGCCACAGCACATTCTGAGAACTACTCATCTTCTTGCTCTTCCTTGGCAGCTTCTGCATTTCAGTGGCGGAGGAGAAATCCTCCCAGACGTTATTTCAGAGGTGAGCTGGAATGCTTCCTTGGGTTTGGGGAACCCTTCCTCTGCTAGGTCCAGAGTCAAGACCGGCTAGGGACCCCAAAGCTGCCTGCTCTCCATCCTGGTGGGAAGAGTTGCCACCCCCCTCCCAGCCATCAGATTCTTTTAGCTAAAGTACCACTGACAGCCCCTTCATCTAAACTTCCATCTCCCAACCCAGCAACATAATGGAGAAGCCAATTAAATGATTATTAATTCATGCTGCTTTCCGTAAGCCAGAGGTTCTCATCTCCCTGCATTCCGTAAACCAGCTTGCCACTTGCCCTAGAAATTTACAGTGGGGTTTCTGCTCTCTCCATTGATTTAACACCACCACCCTCCCTGCCCCCCACTGGCTGAAGAACCTCCCTTCCCACTAAGTTCAGCAGCCGGACTGGGAAAAAGTTTTACACAG
>NW_010412094.1:27666-29890 GCF_000710305.1 Buceros rhinoceros silvestris | reverse complement strand
GCCGGCCTGGGAAAAAGTTGTCAGCAGGACCAGAGAGCTGTTTTCACTGCCTGATGGAAAATAAAATTCCATATTTGGTGGTGCCTCCCTCCTCAAACCTCTCCTGACATTTTCTTGGAGCAATTACTCAGCATCATGCGCCCTTGGGCCAGACGGACCTTCCTGCAGTGCCCTGCAAGTGCCCATGACGGCAGCCGTCACCCTGGCCTGGGTCAGGCTGGTGATGGCAGAGGAGCATCCTTAGATGCGGCTGCTGTTTTCCTCCCGAAATCCTGAGACTGGAGCAACTGTTTCACCCGTTTCCACGCTCATGCAGCCTTCGCCACGGGCAACGGGCAAGGCCGGGCCCCCTGGTCCAGACCAACCTGAGCCGTCCCGCGAAGGGCAGCTCAGGAGCTCAGCTCTTGGGCAGGCAGCCGCTGTCCCGCAGACAAACGCCGCGGGCACAGCTCTGCAGGGTAACTCCACCGAGAGACGGCAGGGACACGGCAGCGGCCAGAGCCCCGCTCGGGCTCCCCGAAAGGGCACCCGGGTGCTGCCCCTTGGTCTCCTCCTCTCACACTGTGTGGTTGGATGTTTCTCTCTGAAACACCAGCTGTTTACACCCCTTATTCCCTGAAGGCACCGCTCGTTCTAATAAGATGTTGTAGCCGTGCTAACAGGCCTGGATATTGCCTGTTGCTCTACAGTATTTTTTCAACTCTGTATTTGATAAATAATGCGATCGCATGATAGACAGGAGTAAATACACAGAGATCTGCAGGCACGCTTTTGTAGCCAGACCTTTACTGCTGCCTTTCACAAATATGGCCCTGAAAATGGTCAAATAATTTGTTTTTCTAATGCTGTGTCATACCTTCCTGCCTGCAGTGAGTATGAACAACTGAATTACTATTAAATATTCATATTACAGCGTGCAGGAGCACCAGCCACCACCAGACTTTTCTGCCACGCTCTGTACCAACACAGAGCACCCAGAAAACGTTGTGGTGAGGTGCCAGGCAGCACAAGGCACACGTGGAGGCAGTGCTCTGCTTGTCATCACGAGCACCACAGACCTGCCCTGCAGCCCTGCAGCCCTGCAGCCCAGCTCATCTCCTGCTGGCTCCCGAAGGAGGCCCTGGAGCTGCCAGGAGCTGCGCCGCTCCCCACACCGCGCTCCAAGGCAGCCAGGAGAGAAGGCGCTGGGTGAGAGAAAATGACCTGCACGGGCTGGGTGAGAGATACCGGCACCATGGCAAGAAGTTACGGATCAGTCCTGACCCTGGGACCGCAGCAGAGGCTGACCCTGGCACATGAGTAGCAAAATGCTCTGGCAAATGCACCACAAGAACCCAAAGCCTGCAGGCTTCCCTGCCCCACGAGCGACAGCTCACCTCTGCTGCTCAGAGACTTGCGCCGGGCAGAAGGAAAGACGGTGTACGTGGAAAATCATCCCATCTCCTGCCCGGCATGACCCCACCTTTGCAAAGGGTACCCTGAAGCACTGCAGCTTTTCTTCCAGTAGAGGCGTCTGAGGTGGCATCTTTAGAACTCTGGGAAATCTCAGGGTTCTTTAAATTACACAGTGGCTGGAAGGAAATGAACAATGATCTTTTATATTGACCTATTTCCTATGGTTCTCAAGCCAACTACAGTCTGTGAGAGTATTACTGTCCAAATCAAGTGAATAAAATATTTCATCTCACGTACCATGAGCGCCCATCTCAACTCATCTGTTACATCCATGCGTTGAGGCTGGGAGATGGCTTGAACAGCTGTAATGCTGCTAATCCTTAAAACCAGCAAGAGGGATCACCACCACTGCTGGGCGAGCAGAAACTACGGGAGAGGAAAAAGCCAACGCGGACAGTGGAGCCAGCAGAGACACCAGCAGAGACCTGCCCGCTGAGGAGCATTGAGAGGAGCGTCTGAAAACAGCAAAGCAGCCGTCGGCTGGGCCCCGCTGCAGCCCAGCGATTGCCCAGCGGTGCCACCGAGATGCCCGGACGTCCTGAGTGCCGGGACTGGGCAGGAGCTGGTTTCAGCACGTGTTATCAATGCTGCGGGGAGCAGCCGGCTTCTGTGTGGGGAACCCACATGCATGTGCTGCAAGATCAGCAGCTGGCAAAGACAGCCCAGAGCTGGCAGGCAGCTGTGCGGGCAGGGAGGGCAGGCAGGGAGCTGTGCAGGCAGGGAGCTGTGCAGGCAGGGAGGGCAGGCAGGGAGCTGTGCAGGCAGGGAG
>NW_010412094.1:27156-27359 GCF_000710305.1 Buceros rhinoceros silvestris | reverse complement strand
GTGCATGACCATTTCTCCCAGCTAGAAGTCCACAACTGTCCCACTTTCGCCAGACTGGTAATTTTGCTGCTTTTTTTTTTAAGCCTTCCTTTGCGAGGTATAAACACAAAGTTCAAAAAAGAGTCATAAACACAACAGGCTGATTGCGGGGAAGAGTCAGACACTGAGCCCGTGGCTCACCGTGGGCCGGCTGAGCCTGGCCG
>NW_010412094.1:19909-26921 GCF_000710305.1 Buceros rhinoceros silvestris | reverse complement strand
GAGCCCAGTGAGGTCCCGCAGCCTGGGCAAGGGTGATGGGGGTTCCTCCTAGAGCCACCACCGGGCCGTCACCTCCTCTTTGTCCCCACAGAGACCAGAATCCAGCACCTGCGGACGCTGCCCAGAGCCAGGTGTGCTCCAAGCCCAGCACCCCAGTGAACAGTGAACCCCAGTGAACCCTGCGGTACCCAGGCACCCAGCCCGGATGTTTTCCTGGGCTTGAGCCTCTCGTGCTCCGTAAGTGTTCAGGAAAAAAGCCCCACTACAGTCAGCCTTCCCATCCCCTCTCCTTGGTTTCCCTCACGCAGCAGCCAGGGTCGAGAGCATCCATCGTGGCCCTCGTCCCTGTCCTCACAGCCTGCTGTCACCCTCGTCTTCATGCGGGTCCGCAGCATCTCCCAGCCATTAAGTGCTCCACAAACGCCATATATTAAAAAACAGAAAAAAGCGGCGGCGGGGGGAGGGGCGGTAATAGATTTCCGTCAGGATGTGCCTGACCTGTTTTTTTCAATTTCAGTAATTAGAAAGGCAGTGGGCCTGTAGGAATTATTCATAAACTGCAGGAGCTGTGCAGTATACATTTATGTTAAACATGTCAAATCCGATTGAAATCATGCCTGCCAGCACCATACTCCATAAACACACTTTTCTGCAACAATTTCCCAGCTCTCGGCAGCCCATTAATACCTCCTTTAATAGCAATCTACCACGGATTCGAATCAGGGACGCTCCATTGCACTAATTGCTCTGTTAGGTGAGCATCATGGATTAAAAAAAAAAAAAAAAATCATTAAAAAAAATAAAAGCCCTTCAGGCGACTCCTCTAGAAATATTTCATTTCAATCTATATTTTAAGTAGAGTTTGTTTCTTGTTTTTGTGGAAAACCCCCCTGATATTCTCCATCTATACAAGCGACAGTGCATTAAGGAGGTCTCTTTCGTAGCTGGGTCACTGCAGATGAAGTGCTTCGCTCTAGTCAGAAAATACGGACAAACCCCACCCCAAATCTCCAGTCTGGTCCTGATGCACCCTGCTCTGATTCAGGCTTTAGCCGGAAGACTGTGGGTTGAATATTAACCACTTACATCCACTGAAAACGGAGTGGGGAACAGCCACGGCCTCTTTCCTCCCGGCTGATCGGCTCCGGCTAGAACACATCATTAATCGGAGCAGACAGATCCACTGAAAACGGAGTGGGGAACAGCCACGGCCTCTTTCCTCCCGGCTGATCGGCTCGTGATAGATCTCCCCTTAGTCAGGACGAGACTGTTTCTGAAGCTGAGCCATCAGGCAAGGAGCACCTCCCCTCTCCAGCTCCGGGGAGGTCGGCTCTGGGGCAGAAAGAGGCAGAGCAGGGGCAGTGCTAGGGTGCAGGGCTGCACCCAGCGGTGCTCGGGAGCTGCTTCATGCCGGAGCAGGAGGAGAAAGAGAAAGCAAACGGGTCCCCACTGGAACAGGGGACATCATCCCCCGGCTCTCCACCCAGTGTTTGGAGACGCGGTAGTGCGTTAGTGACTGTTCGTGTTGGGGGTGCAGGGGAACCGAGGCAGTGAGAGCACGCCTGGGAGCAGACAGCCCTGCTGCTTTCCAGACTTCTTTCAGGAGCCGCGAAGATCTATGTGAAGACCAAGGTAAAACGAACCCTTATTTGGGATGGAGTTTTCCACCTGTATAGTTTAATGGAAAGTATTGCCTAAAAACGTGTTTCTGCTTAAGATTATTCCTTTTTCAAATACATAGAAATCCAAATCGACAAATTTATTTTGCAGCTGAGATGTCTTGACAAATTTACCATGAAAGCAGAGAAGTTTTTCCTCTCAGCGCTAACACCGACACCAGTGCAGCCACCACAGATGGACGTGGTACCGTCGAGCAGCCACGCAACTGACCCATCGCTCGCGCGTCGGGAGCCTGGGAGACACCCCCGGCGTTTCGTTACAGATCTCACATGTCTTTAAGAAAGTGGAAGAAATAATCACCCAGCACACAGCTAAGAAACCGAGCCACCAATTGCTAAGGAACGTAATGATCAAATTGCAGCATGATGAACAGAAAACGGGTCTATCAACCTCCACTTCAAGACACTATTGGCTTTGAGCCGGCACTTCTCTCTCGCCTGTCTCCCACTTTCACAGGACTGCTCAGCTCAGAGGCACCTCCAAAGGTCAGCCGGTCCACCCAGAGCAGGATAAACTGTGCCTACTTCATTCCTGAGAGCAGAGCGTCTGATCTGCTTGAAAGACCTCTGAGGAACCTTCCCAGAAAACCTACTTCAGTGCTTCACGAGCCGTACCAGGAGACATTTTTTGTATTATCTAAGCTCAATCCTTCTGCCCTCAATTTAAGCCCATTACTTTCTGTTGTCTCTATCCTGAGCTTGAGGAACAAATTCTTTCCTTCCTTTCAGAAACATTTTATACACAAGACTTAATTTTTGTCTTCCTCTTCGGTCTTCTCTTTTCTCCTCACAGCTGACGCTATGCAGACCATGCTCTGTTCTGGGTCACTTTTGCTTTTGGGCTTTCTGAAAGCGCTCCTCATCCTTCTTGACACGCCGAGCTCAGAAATGGACAGCTGGAGGAACACACCATTCCACAGTATTTGCACCTGCACCAAAACCCTGGCACTTCGCTTTCAGACTGTCCTGAAAAGCAGCATTAAGAGTCTTCCTCAGGAGAAGGTTCGAGATACTGATGGCAAACAGGACCTTCCTCAAACAGAAGGAAATTGGGTCGTGTTGACATGATTTGTTCTTGACAAATCCGCGTCGACTGTAACTCATTATCCTCCCGTCAGCACTTACAAACTGTTGTTCGGTCAGTTCCCAGGGAAATCTGGGGCAAGCAGAGCTGGCAGGTGTGTGGTTCCCCAGCTCCTCCTCTAGTCACAGACCAGCACCACGTCTGGCGCCCTGCGGCACCGCCTGTTTCTGCGAATTCACAAGAGAGACCAGCTGATGTGTCTGAGGACGCTTCAGCCACTTTCTCAGAACACCCAGGTACGAAGCAGCAGGGCACAGATGTGACAGCGTTTAGCTTCACCAAGCACTTTGCAGCCCGTTCCTTCAGAGCTGGAGGACGAGCTCCCACCACAAGCTGCTGACACGGGCTGCTCTGGTCTTGCAGGCAGTCGCTCTGTTTGGAGAAGATGAATGAGAAGAAGGCTTTATGCTCTTCAGCTTCCTCGACACAGCGGCTGGCAGCCACTCTGCTGAGCTGCAGACCACCTCTTCTCTTGCAGGCTCCTCTCACGGCAAGTGAGTTTTTCCTCGATACTGCCCGCCTCCTCCCCAGTTGCATCCCAGTTTGCACCGTGGCATTTTGATGTACACGTGGACACTGCTCTTCTGTGATTGTTAAGAATAACCTGACCTAGTTTCCCTCCCTTTCCACGTCTCAGGACCAGAAGGACATGGCAACACAGCCATGTTCTTCCGGAGAGCTCAAAGAGCTGAAACACTACAAGACTGAGCTGTGGTACCTGCTTGGCATCCGTTTACTGTAACGGAGTAACTGCAACTGTTTACGTAAACGGAGTGGGAGGTTCGGAGACCTGACAGAGCTGTCCACCTCCTACCTGCCGTTTGACCGACAAACACCAAAAATGGGCCAGGAACTTCACTGTCGCATGAAGAAATTAAACCATTCATATTCAGAGTTTCTGGATAGTAAAGGGTTTAAAAAGTAGGTGCTGCATGTTTCCTTGTGTGTTTTAACATACAAAAATAATCTTTTCACATAGATCAGCTTTTGTAAGCGCTTCAGGTTGAGCAGAGGGCCCTACTTACTGTTTATGAGATTTAATAAACATACGATACTTACATCACTCCGTGCCACTTCACCAAGGATGCCTTTGCTTAGGATCACACAATCCTCCACACCCAGAGACTAAAAATCACCTACAGCCAAGCAAAATCTGCACCTCTGGGTTGAGGAACAGGTCTGCGATGGCGAGTGACAGACTGAGCAACCTCAGTGGGTGTGTTCCAGATGGGGAACGCGAGCTTCAACAAGCACTACAGCACAGCGCGCTTCCTTCACCAGTTTGGACACACCTTCCAGCTGACTGAGACTGAGATGGGTCGAGATTAAAACTGTACTGAGGTGAAAGCCCACACCTCATCCTTCTGAAGACTGCGTCAGCTGAAGCATCTCTGGCTGTGGGTCACTAAGAGGCCACCACAGACATGGCAGGAGAAGGCTGCCTGGAAGAAGGGTCTCTGTGCAGGCTGAGAGAGGCATCGTACCAAGCACCCGTACGCCTGCAAACCCACGGAGCTGCTGGGCAGGAACAGAAACAGAGGGTCAGAGCTGCTCCACCCTGGGTCAAGGAAACTGAGCACTGCCTCCAGCACCTTCATTCTCCACCTACGCTGCACGGTCTCGAAGCGCCAACTGAGGAGGAGGATGGCCCTCTCCAGAGGAGGACAATCCTGCAGCTGCTTTCTGCTCCAAGGCAAGGAATATTTAAAAGATCCTCCTACTCTCCTCTGCAAGAGAGCAGCCATCTTCTGGGAAAGACAGAGCAGCCCAACAGCTTCACAATGAATCCACCTCACGGTTCTGCAGAGAGAAACCTTCCATTCTCCCTGCAGTAACAACTGAAGCACTGTGCGCATCTGCCATTTCCATTTCAGGATGTCGTGGCTCCAGCACCCAGCGAGCAGTTAACGGAGCACGAGCACAGGCTCTGCCTCTCTGCTCTGCCCTTCTCCATCAAAATCTTGCTACCAGGGCCAGGACCACAATGAAGAAGCAGGCCAGCAGTCTCTTGAGTCTTACCAGCATAGCGTGGAGTTTCATGATACACTTAATCCACCTCAAGAGCTGGTTGCTGCCAGACAGGGCAGTTCCCTTCTCCCTCCTCCCCTCCCAGGCACTGGTTCCACTGCCCAGGGCAGGTCCAACACCATGGAGCACTGGGAGCTCCGACCCACTGCCCCAGCAGAAGGCTCAAACTGCCGGAGTGTGTCATGAAACTACACCCAAAGACTCCACAGAGGACTCCGCTAATGTCACGCTGACAGAGCTGCGCTGACACAGCCATTCAAGAAAAGAGTTTTGCAGCCCACTGCTCTTCCCACTTCCTTTTCCTGGATTTAAAGAAAAAGGGACCAAAACCCACCTGTCCATTTACTCTGCTCCTTGTCCCCTCCACTCTCTTGCTCCTTGGCAGGCTCTTCAGCATCACCGGCTGTTTCATTGGGCCCTTCCACATCTTCAGTGGATTCTTCTGAAGGAAGAGAAGCAGAAAGCGTAATGTAAAAATGGAAGTCAAACCAGAAGAGCAAGTAACTGCCACTGAGCAAGTGCAACAGGCAACGCTGAAGCACGTGTTGAGTGGCAGATGTCCGTGTCACCCAGCGTTCTCCCACCACCACCAGCTAGCTGGTCGAGAAAGAAATTAGGGGGAAAATATGAGAAATGAAGGCAAAATGAAGCATCTCACCCACTCCTACCCCTTATAGCCACCGACGTCCCCTGCGGTGCAATGTACGGTCAAGCGTTTGTATGCGATGAGAGAGTACTACCCAACCACAGTGGGGATCAGAGAAGTGTCAGGGACTGACCCGAGCCTCCAGCACCTTCAGCCTCAGCGTTCCTCCTCATCCCCACCTCCTCAAGCTCTTCAGAGCACCACGTAGCACTGACCCTGGTCACCAAGACCCCCACGTTCACCGCAGAGACACCAACATCCGCTTCTGCTCAGACAAAGCAAGGAGCAGCACTGTCTTCTGCAGACATGGCCCTGACACAAGGCACGGGAGGAAGCTGCTGGGAGTCTCGGTTTCATCCCGGTCACGGGAAGCGTTTGGGCACACAGGCAGTCCCATACAGGCGCAAACGCACAAAGGAGAAGAACTACCCAGTGAAGCGAAGCCTGAAAGCTCGGAACAAAACACGAGTGCCACTGCCCCACCCGTTAACCAGAGCACCGGTGCGCCAGGGCTGGTGGCACGGAGCGTGTCGACACAGCGTGCAGCAGCTCCACGCAGAGGCACCCTCGACCGGTGGGATACTGCAGCTGCCAGACCTCTACACCAGGGTGTAACGGTGTTACGGGTCAAACCGGGACAAACGGCCACATCAGCATCCGATACCTTGTGTCCTGGTGCACAGTGCGTGCAGCCTCGCAGCTACCATGTACCCGACGGGGCCACATCAACATCAGCAAGAAAGGGCGCTTTTAACCATCAGATCCTCTTCCAGGCAGGAGAGTTCGTAGTTTCAACTTGCATTATCTGGTCGCGGTAAATCCCAGGCTATCCTGAGGTTTTATCTGAACCACCTAACCAGTTAAAGCACCACCCCCATCCTCTCCTAACAAAGACAGGGCTAGCAATCAGGATTAAAAATATATATTAGGAGATTGCAGATACTCAGCAGTGCCCTTTGAGACTGACAGCCTAAATCAGGAAGGAACCTGTCAAAGTACCCAGAGATCAGCACCGATACCAAGGGGAAGCACCATGATTTATACTCTGCTCCTCTTTCGCTCTTTGCAAAGCTGGGAACCTGTGAGAGCTGCAGGGATCCCAGTGCTCTTCGCCTGGGAAAAGAGGACCCCTGGGAGAGGAGTGACGGGTGGCATGGTGAGGCAAAGGCGCCCAGCGCGCGGGAAGACACAGATCGGTGACACAGGGGTGAGATGAGCCATCTGCCTTGGGCAGTGAGCGCTCGAGTTCACTGCCGAGAAGGGCTGTGAAACCAGCAGCTGGATTCATGTTTCAGAAATTAAAATTCCCATTTTTTTTTCCACTCTGGGGAAAAAAACCAACAAACCGCATCCCCAACCCAACCCAACTGCCTTGCTGCCTTCAAAACGCTGCCTTGCAGGGTGAGGTGGCTTCTCCTCAGCAGAGGCAGATGGCACAGATTCAGCCGGTTTTATTAAAAAACCTCCATTAAGGGGTTTCTATAATTTTATTCAAATCTTTGTTTTAATCTCTGGACGCCCAACTGGCTCAGCCGGCTCCCCAGGCCCTCCAGACAGCCTGGGCCAGCTGAGGCA
>NW_010412094.1:19154-19549 GCF_000710305.1 Buceros rhinoceros silvestris | reverse complement strand
AGGAAGGGAAAGGGGGAGCCGGCGGCCGGGCTCAGACACTGTCTGGGCTCTAACCTGAGCATGTGGAAATAATACACGTCTTCAAGCGCTCTGTCTGGTTCGAGGGGAATAAAATAGGACATTCATAAGCAGTTACACCATCTGTCTTTATACCATCATCATCATCAACAAGGGAAAAAATAGCTCTTTAAAATGGATGAAAGCCCAGGCTGACAGTAACCGGAAAAATGTGAGCTATGAATACCAATAACGGGAGAAAATGATTAAAAAACAAGGCCACAAACGGCCGGGCCCGCAACCCCCGTATGCCGGCAGACACAGCCGTCCCAGCCAGCCCCGGCCGAGCCTCCGGCAGACCCCAGCACCCAGCTCCCAGCCCTGGAACGGCTTCTCCT
>NW_010412094.1:17330-19034 GCF_000710305.1 Buceros rhinoceros silvestris | reverse complement strand
CAGGACCAGCTCTGCCTGCCTGGCTCAACACCCTGCTGCGGGGCAGGCGGGCTGCAGAAAGCCCCCAGACCCTGCTCCGGTCTGAGCCGCCTGCTTCTGAAGGGATCTGTATAAAGCAGGACGGGAGGGAGCGGAGTACAAGAGCCATCTGCCTGGAGAGGCTGCGAATCAGCTGGGAACCACCCTGGCACCTTCCATACTTGGCTCCTCACTCCCGGGGCCTTTGTGGCGTACAGTCCTGCTCCTCTCCCCAGGCACGCCCTGGGAGATCCCTGCACCCTCAGACCCCAGGGACAAGGGGACATGTTAACCCCTGGCTGTCTCGTGATCCTCCTCTAGCAGACTTCTTCAGAAGGCTGGATCCAGCCCTGCTCACCGCGTCCTGCCTAACTTGCCTCGCAGCCACCAGTGTTTCCGCTGGCCCCAGGGAGAGGGTCCGTGGCCGCAGCACTCCTCAGCTGGCTGCGCCCACTGCAGCGGGCTTTGGACCTCCCTCAGCCTGCACACAGGGCTCTCGCGCGTGATCTGACGCAGCTTCGAACAGTGAGATCCTCCAGCACTGAAAACGAGATGCAGCAGAGCTCCCGTTCCCGTAAGATTTGCACCCACGCTCTGCTGGCAGCTCTGCAGCTGCCGAGGCGATGGCAGGGCTGGGCAGCAAATGCACGTGCAGATGGCACCCAACCATCTCTCCTCCCTCCCGCATTTCTCTGGGCCATCCTTCTGAGAGGACACGGCCAGCATCACATCTGCTAGGGAAAGGTCTGCTCTTCCCCATCCACTGCACACACAAAAAGGAGCTTTTGAGCTTCCAGGTGCCTGCAGATTCTGGTGTCACGTTGTTCCTGCGCTGCGTCCCAGCAGAGCTGACCACCGCCTTTACCTAACGTGCGAATTTCCCCTCGGGACAGAGCTGCCGCAGAGTGTACAGACACCTCGTGACCAGCTCCCAAAGGCTGCTCCCATGGGCAGCAAAACGTAGGGAGATCATTTCTGACCCATATGGACCCTGCTCTTACTGTCTGACCATGCCTCCCTGAAGCTGCGCACACCGTCAGGGCTCACTCGCCCAGCGGCTTGACCCTATTTGCCTTAGAAAGACTGATAAAAACTCCACCAGTGTCGGCTTAAAACTGTCCACCCCAAGATGTGTCCCAGTCAGGGCTGGTACCCAGAGGGGGAGAAGTCCCCGCAGTATTTCGGCAGTAGACTGGGAGTCTCTGCCAGCCAAGGACCCTGATCAGGACTTTGGACGGGCTGCTGAGCCCAGAGGTGTGGCACTGCCACAGAGGATGCTTGGTAAGAGCCACTGGGTTGGCTCCCACCCTGGGAACCTCAGTAAGGGGCTCCAGAAGGCCAGAGATGCTATCGCGGCCCAGGCCCAGAGGATGCAGGTGCCAGACTCATGTGTTTGGCTTCCAGAAACTCCACCCACACAGGGTGTATGAGCTCACAACGGGTGCAACAGCTCCATCCTCCGCGGGTAGCTTGCCAGGGCAGATGCAAGAGCTGTTGCTGCAGGATTTGTATGGGGAAGATCATGTTCCACTGAAATACAAACACCACAACCTGCACAGGGGTTCCCGTGCCACGATGCTTTATTAATAAATTTTCTAAAAGGAATTTTCCAACTGCTGGGGTTCAGGTCAATACCACCAGCGAGCAAGTGGGGCACCTGGAGCCCCAGGAGCCCGCTCTTCAATC
>NW_010412094.1:15393-17264 GCF_000710305.1 Buceros rhinoceros silvestris | reverse complement strand
CTTCCATCGTACCAAATCTGCCCCATGCAAAATCCTGGAAGAGTCTTTTCTTCCTTCATGAATAAATCATTTCAGACAGTGGAATTTCCTTTTAATTTAAAATTAAACCGGTCACTGGGGGGGAGAGGGGAAGAGAGGGAGAAGAGTCTGGAAAATCATGAGTATCTGGCATCTGCAGATGTCAGGGAATCTCTGACTCAGTCACACACTGAAAATGCACCCGAACCCCCCACGCCGCCCACTGTGCAGGACCACGCTGCCCCATCTCTGCCCCTCTCAAAACCCAGAAAGTTTGAGCGCTGGAGACATCAGCAAATCCCGACTGGATCCAGGCCAGCTTGAACAGCCCCAGACCTCTTGCTGCTCCTTCTCTCAGCGGGACTTTCCTTACTAAACCCAGACCTCTTATCCGAAGGGATAAGGGGCATTTCAGGGGTGGTGGAAATGTGGGGATGGGAGAGAAAGAGCGTGCGCTTGGCTCTCCACCCTCCGGCAGGCTCAAGAGCTGAGAAACATTAGCTGTCATGAACCACAATCAAATCAGGTTTGAAATATTTAGCAGTGGCTTGGAAAATGCGGTGGTGCAGCTCTGACAGGCGAGATGTGCAGACACCCATTTTCCATTATAATGGAAATATCAAGCCTGTTCTGAATATGTATAACCTAGAAAAATGTATTGATTTTTCATTCGGCATTAAAAAAATGAAATACCCTGCAGCTGTCAAAAGCCTTTTGTTAAAAGCTCATCTTTCCTGGAATGAGGTTTACCAGAAACAAGTTTTAATTGTACACAGGGTCTCTCCTTTGAAACAAAAAGAAGCCCCGATGCTCCCTTTTTCAGGACAAGTAGACAAAAAAGCCCGTAGAAAGACAGGATGGAGACCTGGCTGACTCCTGCAAGCTGACACTATCAGGCGAGGTGACAGCGATGGCCTGCCTGCAGCCAGCTGCACGGCTGCACGCGCACAGACACGCGTGCAGGAAAGACAGGAGGGAGACCTGGCTGACTCCTGCAAGCTGACACTATCAGGCGAGGTGACAGCGATGGCCTGCCTGCAGCCAGCTGCACGGCTGCACGCGCAAAGACACGCGAGCAGGCACTGCCATGCCACCACTGCTGTGCCACCACCACCCTGCCGGCTCCCCGTGAGCTGCCAGCTGGTGAGGGGCAGCTTCCCCCACCGGCAGCGGGCTCAGCCCAGCGCGTTTCACAAGTTCAGCTGCTTTACACTAGTTCAAATGTGAGGTCGAGGGCCCTGGGAGGATCCGGGCCATGCTCTGGGTCCTTAGGGAAGCAGGAGGGGCTTCAGGTGGTCCATGGGAGGTCAATGCGCCCCTGGACCCTGGGAAGCTCAGCTGCCCCCGAGCCTGGTGCTGCTTGTCGTAACAGCAGCTTTTGTTCAGCTCTCTGCAAAACTGTGCCCACCTGGGTTACGACCTGACTCAGAACAGGTGAGAGGCACGGGGAGGGTGGTCCTGCCTCGCCCCATGCCCACGGCGGAACCAGGAGGGGCTTCAGGTGGTCCATGGGAGGTCAATGCGCCCCTGGACCCTGGGAAGCTCAGCTGCCCCCGAGCCTGGTGCTGCTTGTCGTAACAGCAGCTTTTGTTCAGCTCTCTGCAAAACTGTGCCCACCTGGGTTACGACCTGACTCAGAACAGGTGAGAGGCACGGGGAGGGTGGTCCTGCCTCGCACCATGCCCACGGGCCAGGAGCATTCTCTCTAGGAAGAAGGTCTAATGTCACCCAGCACCCCTATCGCAGAAGGACACGTGCTGCCCCAGAGCCTGTCCAGCTGCTGCTGCAGTCTCTTGCGTGAGGTGACATCTCTTGCAGGGCTCAACGCAGGTGCCCATCCTGGGCACCCTGCA
>NW_010412094.1:13574-15266 GCF_000710305.1 Buceros rhinoceros silvestris | reverse complement strand
AGGGTGCGCCCCTGGCCACAGGCAACCCCCTGCTGCAGCAGCAGCAGACATCCATCCCCGCTGCCACCGGGCAGTGCCACGGGCTGCAGCATCTCTGCCCTGCTGGGCTCCCATCCCACGGCCCTTGCGTGGGGCACGCCGAGCTCCCCGAGCCAGAGGAGCACACACTGCTCTGCCTTTTAGTTTTTTCTCCCCACGTGCCTCCCTAAGCTCTCTCCCTGCCAGGGGATGTGTGAGCACACGGCTGCAGGTGAGCAGCCACAGGGGCTGCCACAGATGTTGTGGTCCACCACGGAAGGGAGCGATGGCGAACTCCGCAGCTGGCTGGAGCCTGAGTGAGAGTACAGCCTCGGAAAAGGCTCGTGGAGGAAGAGAAGCTGGGTAGGGTCAGGACATGGAGCAACGCCCTGGAAACAATTCGACTGCTCATTTGTGGCCAGCCCAATAGAAAAAACATGTTTTCCACCTCTCCCTGGCTTGCAGACTATTTGCATTTGAAGATGAGACAATCCATCCACATGGAAATGTAGGTAAATCCATTTTCAGAGGGTGTTTTGCCTCCTTGTATTTCCCAGCCAGCTCAAGCTCATCCAGGGCACGTCTCCTAAGGTAACCTTGGCTACCAGGCAGTCACTGCCCTTGCAGCTGAGGTTCAGGATACATATATATGCACAAATACACCTTGTGTTGGCTCCTAATGGGATTGCTCTACAGAAACCTGCTTGTTCCTGTCATTCTCCTGAAAAGAGAGCAGGACTCCAGACAGCCACGGGCACAGGTTACCAGAGGAATGTCACAGAGCTCCGGCCCTGATGGAAAAGCTGGTGGGTGAGTCCAGTCACCTGACAGAAGGCTGCTGAAGAACCCTGGTAATCCTACAAGTATCCTGGATTAATGGCACTGATTTCCCAGACGGTGCCGTTTCAGAGCATGTTCAGAGCGTATCTGGGCTGCTTCCACTGACCAAAAAGAAAATGCTGGCTATGGACGGGCCCCGGCTGAGCCAGCCATCCTCAGCCACAATCTCCACGAGGCAGGGCGAGTTTATCTGCCTCCTGCGCAGCTCACTATAGAGGCAAGCGTTCAGACGGGGGGGGCCCCGGGCTGACCCACCCATCCTCAGCCACAATCTCCACGAGGCAGGGCGAGTTTATCTGCCTCCTGCGCAGCTCACTATAGAGGCAAGCGTTCAGACCAACAAAACAAGGGATTCAACAGCAGAAGAACTGCTCGCGAACTTTTAGCTTCCATTCCTCCGTCTTCTGCCCCAAAGAAAAAATCCAGAGTTTTTGCCCAGTTCCCCTGAACAGCTCTGAAACCCTGCAGCAGCATCCAGGTCTCTGGTTATCTCCCAAACGAGCTTCTTGCTCCACCGAGACGAGGTGAGCTCCCTTCTTCAGGGTGCACGCTCCTGCTGGGACAGGCACTGGGCTGGTGTCCGGGCACTGCCCGCAGTTCCCTGGCTCCGGCCAGAGGCTCGGTCCGGGGGCAGGTGAGGAGGCTGATAAAACCCGCGCCCTTCGGCTTTGTGCTTCCGTAACAGAAAGCGGCAGCACTGGGAGGGAGAGTAACGCTATCAAAGCCAGATAATGAGAAGAAAAACAAATTCTGTCTTAACAAAACAGAGGCCGGTGGTGGTGAGGAGCGAGCAGAGAAGGACGGTTGGCGGGCGGCGGAACTGATGCTGTGCGT
>NW_010412094.1:12366-13540 GCF_000710305.1 Buceros rhinoceros silvestris | reverse complement strand
AGAGCAGGACGGTTGGCGGGCGGTGGAAGCCTGCCTGTGCGCAGCGCACAGTCACCGCCGTCAGCTTCAGGGGTGCGAGAGTCCCACCCGCTTCGGCAGGTCTGGATCCCAGAAGAACAGGCTTGGGAAACTAGATCCCTTCACCCCCCGGGAAAGTCGGGCAGCAAATAGTGTTATCAGAACCCAGGTCGGCACGGACGAGCCCCTGACTGCGGGCTGGGTTTGTCCAGCAAAGGGAGAGCGGGCTGGGGAGCCGGGCAGCGTGTTAGGTGCGCTCAGGGCTCCTCACGCACCTTCCATGGGGCTTGGCAGCACCGTGGCCATCGCCAGAGACACCTCCAGAGGATGCCAGCACCTCCACGCAGAGACCCGAGTCCAAGAACCCCTTCCCTGAGATGGCACCGGCTTCACCTTGTCCCTGGGAACAAGGCTGTCCATTTTTTTCGTAAACTGGGCTAAATTTTAAGTCAACAGAGCCCAACAGGGATTCACCCCCTTGAATTTCAGCAGAACTAGAAAGGTTGCTGTTATTTTCACACATGAAATGTAAAAAAAAGGCAAATTCCTTGAGCATGTTTGTAGTGGAGCGTGATGTGATTGTGCTGTCATTTATGGGAAATAATCGCAAGCCCATCTCTCCCTTTCCCCCCATTTTCCAGTCCAAATAACCATGAAAAATTACACTTCAATGTCAGGAGGACAACAAAGGAGGGGCTTTCTCCTGCGGCTTGACGGCTTTTCAGCCCCCCTTTCTTTGGACAAAAACTACCTTCAGTGCTATTTCATTTTAAACGTGATCTAACAAATGCATCTTGACAAGTTCCTTTCTTTTTTTCTTTTAAACAGTATTTTGCGCAGTTTAACCCAGCTCCAAACCGGAATCAGCTGGAAAGGAGACTCATGCAAAAACACAAACACGGATCAAACAGAAAAACAAAAGAAAACCCATCTCCAGCTTCGGGTCTGCAGGGAGAGGACAGCGCGGTCTCCAGCGCGGAGACCCGCGGGAGGAGGGTTAGGAGACAAAGGGGGCAGTGGGGAGGGTCGGCTGGCAGAGACGGGTGGCAGCGGTGACATGGCAGCAGCGCAGCAAAGGCTGTCGGGGGACAGGGAGCGCGGTGCCCAGCCCCAGTTTTGTGAAGGAAAGAACCAGTGGCAGCCCCAGCCCAGTGAG
>NW_010412094.1:10266-12209 GCF_000710305.1 Buceros rhinoceros silvestris | reverse complement strand
TGCTCTTACTGGGACCAGACACCCTGGGTGCTGCCAGGGAGCCTCAGGACAGCTTCTCCGGCAGTCACCTCCCCAGCCTGCCCGCAGCTGGTACTCCAACGCCGCGCTATTCTCACCAGCTCCTCGCCCCTCGCAAGAGGTCTGCTCCCCACCAGCCCCTCCACCAATTTCTCCCCTCCACCCGCTCACCTCCCTCCTCACACCTCCTCCCCAGCAGCCGCCACCCTTCTGCCTCAGTTTCCCTCTGCTAAAAGCACAGGGTGAAACTGCCGAGGCAAGCAGAAAAAGGCAAGTTTGTTCAGAATCACAGAGTTTGGCTTGGAAAAGCCCTTTTGGCTCCCCAAGTCTCAGCGTCCCTCCAGCATAGCCTGGTCCCCCCTGACCCCTGTCCCTCAGCAGCACCTCCACACGGCTGGGAAACCCCTCCGGGGATGGGGACTCCACCACTGCCCTGGGCAGCCTGCCCGGTCCCCTGTCCGTCAGCAGCCCCTCCACACGGCTGGGAAACCCCTCCGGGGATGGGGACTCCACCACTGCCCTGGGCAGCCTGCGACACGCCTGCACAACCCGAACAGGACAGAAATTCTTCCTCAGGGACAACCTCAACCTCCTCTGCAACAACTGGAGGCCGGTTCCTGTTGCTTGTTCCTGGGGAGAAGAGACCAAACCCCCCCAGCTGCAGCCTCCTGTCAGGGAGCTGTGGAGAGCGACAGGAGGCTGCCCACGGCGCTGCATCCTCCCCGGCTCCCGCAGGCTCAGAGCCCAACACCGCTGGGAAGCGGCTCTGGGGACCTGCTGCAAACACACGGATACAGGTGCCTGTTTTCAGAGGCCAAGACACGTCAGAAAATTCACGTTCCACCTTTCAGAACTGCTCCGGCACCGCTCACCCGCACGTCCTCAGCTGGCCAGGCGAGAGGAGCACTGTGGTCACAGTGAGAGGTGCTTTGTGCTCAGTATGAGCAAGCTCCCTGCAGAAAAGCTTAGGGTTCGCTAACAAAATGAGTGCTGCAGCCAAGCTGAAGTTAAAGCCAACTTTAGCAACTCTGGGACAAGGTACATCTTGAGAATACTGTAACTATAACAAAAATGAGCTATAATTAATTCATGCTTAGCCTTGAGGGTTGGATATGCACAGGAGTGCTCCCAACAACCTTAGCTCTTCCCTGTAACATCTTCATAAATCATATTTAAATCAAACACTAAAAATGTCCTTTTTCAGGTTATTTTTTTTTAATATGCAACTCCTACAACTCCTGCTCTGTTCTCACTCGCCATGGTACTGCTCCAAGGAAAAGCTAATTACTGTGTTGCTGACCCTCTTTCTGCCCCCCTCCCGCGCGCTTCCCAACCTCAGCATGTTTGGAGTTCTTTTAAGCTTAGCTAAAAACTTAGGCAAGCCATAATTACAGTGCCCTGGTTTAGGGGCAATTACAATACTCCTGCGACACATCGCACGACATGGTACGGACACAGAGAGCGGGCAGCTCAGGGGGAGCGGTGGGGCTGGCATGGCCGCAGGTCAGCACGGCCAGCTTGTGGTGTGGGCATTGGTGGCAGATCGTCGTTCCTCCTCCCTGGTGAGGAAAGTTTTCCTAATGAAGAATAGGAAAAAATCAGCGGTTCTAAGCAAATGTCCCTGAGGACTGTTTGCACAGGGGGTGAGTCCAAACGGGTCTGCAGCGTGTGGTCTGGCTGGTTCATTCGCGGAGCTGGCTGTGGTGCTGTGTCACCAGGCTCCTCCTGGAGACTGCTTCTAGGAACTGACAATATATATGGACACGGGAAATCATAAATGGCCATAAATAATACGTATAGTAAAAAATAAAAGAAGAACATGGCGGGTGTGCTGCTGCCCACGAGGTAGAGTAGCTCGTGGAAACGCGGGAAGGAGTCGCAGGGCAGTGTGGACCCCAGAGCCAGGGCCCAGCAGGGGCTGCTTC
>NW_010412094.1:8452-10157 GCF_000710305.1 Buceros rhinoceros silvestris | reverse complement strand
CTGCTGAGGCAGATGAGGAGTGAGCTGTGCTGCAGGGCGAGACACGCAGCTGGTGGTGGCCACCAAGACACTTCTGCAGAGAGCTTTGCTGGCTTTCGAGGGGACTTCAAAGCGGAAGGAGCACCAGACAGAGATCTAGATAGAGACCACACTGACTGCAGCCAGCGGAGGAAATCTGGACTCTTTGGTGACCAGCCCTGCACTACCTCCATGCAGGATGCACAACCAGACGTAAACATCGGCCTCAAAGGAAGTTGCAATACCAAATTTCCTTGGTGTGAACGGCCATGGTTCCACCCCTCTGCTGAAGGACAGAGGCCACGGTAGCGAGGCAGCCCCTCCAACGCAGAGCTGGGTTCCAGCCCTGCCCGCTGACAGCCCAGGAGCCATCCTCCCCGCACCTTCACCTCCGCTGGCCCCTCTGCCAGCGCCCCTCAGCCACAGGCAGGGTCTTGGACACCAAGCGCACTCTGGGTTGGTGCAGAGCGGGGAGCAGCTAACAGACACGAGCTCTCACACACACAGAAAACACCCACTGACAAGATTGGGCAGCAGAGAGCCCGGACACTCCCAGCCCTGCAGCCCTGGAGCTGTCCTGGGGGACACACCTGAGGAGCTCCTCACCACCCACCAAGGCAGAGGCAGCCGTGTCCTGGGGCTGCGCTGCGCTGCCCCTTTCCCAGGTGTGGGTTAGTGGCACTGGCAGAACGTCAGTCATTGCTTTTCCCCTTGTACTAACAAGCTTTCAGCAGCAGAAGATTTCAGCTTCCTGGAGCCAACAGGCCCTTTTTCTCCACCTCTCCTGGCTTCAAGTAATTGGAAGTGACTGCAATCTCAGCCCCGACTCTCCGGCATTCAGCTGCACCAGGGAGGTCAGGGAATGTCAAGTGAAGCCTTTCCCTGCACCTCCCTGCTGCCGGCGCTGCGTTCGCGGAGGCGGCCGGCTCCGCAGCCCAGAGGAACGCTGAAATCATGGGGGCTGCTCACAGCCACGGAAACCCCAACACGGCTCCTCTGCAGAGGGCGGACAGGCAGCCTGTCATGTCTCTGTGCCGTATCTGAACCGCAGAGCTCTGCTGACCCCTGCACTGGATGTTTTTTCCTTTTAATTTAAAACAGGAGATGAGTTTCTTTTCAAAGAAACTATATATTCATCCTTACTTCTGCAGCAAGAGGAAGCATTCTCCTCTGTGACGCCCATGTCCCCCGTCACTCATCAGGGAAGCATCTTTCACTTGCCACCAAATCCAAGATAAAGATGGAGGGTGCTGAACAGCGGCTTTAACTCCCGAGAGAAACCTGGAGGACCAAGGCAAGGGGAAGAGCACACCGAGACTCCCGAGTTGATGCTGAAGGTACACATGGCTCACAAGCTGCCCACGAGCAGTCAGGCAGCTCCAGGGCGGTGATGGCTGGTGGGCTGGGAGGACAGAGCCTTTCCGTCACCCTGGGACACTCCCCGGTACCCACAGTCCCCGTGCTCAGCCTCCTCGAGCGCTAACGAGGGCACGCTGGGTGCTCCAGGGATTCGAATGCTCCCGAAACTGGGGCCGAGGCGCACGCACAGGTGGTGGCTCCAGCAGAGGCCTGTGATAAGAATTTATTTCTCTCAATTACGAGCGCTTGTCCCCAGTCTCAGTTCATCAGCGTGGCACAGCCGAGTCAATGAAAGCTCAGTAATGCGCTAATCAGATGCACCGCGACT
>NW_010412094.1:7142-8359 GCF_000710305.1 Buceros rhinoceros silvestris | reverse complement strand
CGGCACGGCTCTGAAAACAAGCGCCCCCCTTGGGCAGCGGGTTCCCAGCCCTGGCTGCCCCTCCACAGCCGGACCGTGGGTGGCTCCGGGTTTACGACCGATTCCGAGGGGGTGTCCCGGCAGGGTCTGAGGCATCGCCTTGGCTCCACACGTGCTCCGCAGCGGGCAGACACAGACAAAGCAGCGCCCCTCCAGCCGCTTTACCTCTGCTGCCCACCCAGGTCTCTCGTTAACGAGAGACTTCCAGGGGTGCTGTATAGATTTTCGGATGGAGTTTTTGGGTTTTTATCGGTGTTTGATCTAAAACACTTGTTCCCTTCAAACCAAGACCATTCTGAAAGTGGTCTTGTCCCAAGTGAATGTCCCAAGCAGACAGGGAAGGAATCTAAACATCGCCCTTAAAAAGCAAATATAGGACAAAACCGCCAGAAAAAAACCACTGATGAGATCTCTTCTAGTGTCCCCAAAAAGGAACAGGGCTGCTTTTGGAAACCCGTATGTAAAATAAACGTGACCGGCTGCATGTCACAGAAGAGGAGGGATGGAAGGACGGAGTCAAATGCACTGTGAGCTCCCCCAGGTCCAGGTGCCCAGGCCCATGGAGCAGCTTCACCGTCACTGTGGGATGCCTCTGGGCTTCGTTTGGTTGGTTTAACACAAACCAACTCACCAAAGCGCTTCCCCTGGCTCCCCATCCCATGTGAACTGTAGGAAAAGGCCATTACTTTGGTGCAGTGCCCCCGGTCCGGCACAAGCCCCCGACCCCGGCACCGCCAGCACGAAGCAGTTCCCGCACTTGCTGAGCATTAACGTCCCCCAGCGCCCGGCGCGGGGGGATGTCCTCCCACTGCAGCCTGCTCAAGAGCTCTATTGATCCAACACACACTTGGTGCCTTCAAAGTTGTTTATGATCAATATGCAAATTGCCCATGGCATTGATCTGGTATTAATTTTCAATTAGGGAATCCACAAGGGGTCTCCCAGGGTCAATATCTAACAATACAAGGGAACTCCGCAGTGGAACAGTGGGACGGATGCTGCCCCGTGCCTCTGAGACTGCACCTGCCCCTCCTGCCCAGACCCCCCCAGATGTCCTCAAGGCCCTTCTCCCACCCGCAGCCCTGCAGGGCCACGTCCCCCACCCTGTCCCTGCGCACAGGTCAGCACCTCGCAACCCCTGAGCTACTGCCAGCAGCACTGTGGGCAGAGGGCTGACC
>NW_010412094.1:6799-7038 GCF_000710305.1 Buceros rhinoceros silvestris | reverse complement strand
AGCCCCTGGCAGCCCCTGAGCTCCTGCCAGCAGCACTGTGGGCAGAGGGCTGCCCTCAGCAGCCCCGGCTGGAGGAGTTTTATCAGACCATTTGTGCCCCTTTACCGATGAGGCTGCCCAGCCCCGGAACCCTGTGCTGCTGTCCCCAGGGCGCTGCTGTCCCTAGGGTGCTGCCATCCCCAAGGTGCTGCCGTCCCCAGGATGCTGCCATCCCCGAGGAACTGCTGTCCTCACGGAGA
>NW_010412094.1:6385-6587 GCF_000710305.1 Buceros rhinoceros silvestris | reverse complement strand
GGCACTGCTGTCCTCTTGGTGCTCTCTTCCCCGGGGCGCTGCCGTCCCCAAGGCACTCCTGTTCCCAGGGTGCTGCTGACCCCAGGGCACTGCCGCCCCCAAGGAGCTGCCGTCCCCAGGGCACTGCTGTCCCCAGGGTGCTGCTGACCCTCAGCCGAGCATGGGGTATGCCAAGCCACTGGCAGCAGCTGCGTGGGACCCC
>NW_010412094.1:3534-6235 GCF_000710305.1 Buceros rhinoceros silvestris | reverse complement strand
CCCCCCCCTGCCTCTCTGCAGGGGACCCTGCTGCACACTGGGTCACTTCACAAGCAGCGGGGGTGACCCCACAGCACTGCAGACACAGACAGTGTCTCTGAAACAAGCAGTTTTAGAGAACAGCCGTCACCGTGTGTTCTGCATGAACACAGTTATCAACACGGGGGTGTGGAGAAAGCACAGCGCCACGTGTGCGCACCAGCTCCCGCAGGCTGGACAGAAGAGTTCGGCTCTAGGCAAAGCAGGCAAGTGGCCTTCCAACAGCACAGAGCGGGGACCAAACCGCGCTCTGCCAGGAACACGAGCTACGTAAGCCTGCACACCCCCAGAAAACACATCCAAAGTGGAGCAGACCCTCCAGGGTGCTACGCAAAGGTTAAAAAATAAAAGAAATCATTGGAATGGCCTCACAAATCTAGAGAAATGCGTCCCTTCCCAGAAAAAGGGACCCACCGCATCAGCCACCTCCCAACCGCCTTCCTCTCAGGGGGCCCAGCGGGAGCCGCGTGTTCCCTGAACCGGCACTGGCACCGGAGAGCGATGTCCTCCTCGCACCGGATGGCCGGTCCCCCACACCCGCGGCTCTGCCACTCTCTGTGCTAACCAGCACATTAGCTACCCGGGCTAATTGGTTTATGGATAACATTAATTACCATGTTGCTCATTAATGGATGAAATCTTTATTGGTTCCATTGATCAGCGGGACTTGTTAGCCGGCCTCCTCACCAATGGCGGATGTAACAAGCTCTCTTATTGGCATATCAATTAATGCAATCAATTTCTGGCCAGCGGCTGCCATTCGCTTCCCTGCTTGTTAGACTGTGGAAGACAGAGTCATGTCAAGTAAGCATTTATTTAAAGGGTTTCTAATTCCTCTTGAGCTGACTTCCCAGCAGGCTTTCTGCCACACAAGGGTTTTCTGCCTCCAGAGACCTTCCCCTTTCCTCCCGTGCAGCATCAGACCTCTAACAGTCACTGTAACGAAATCACTTCTGTGAAAATGTTTATCGAGTTATGCAAGTAGGACAGCTGGAGGTGTCAGATCGAGGAGCCGGACTGTACGACTGCCCCAGTTTAACACACCAGAGAGATGGGCAGGACCACAAACCCCCTCCCAAAGGCCCCGCAGGGGCTCAAGTCACGCCAGAAAAGCTCCCGGCACACGGATTACTTTTGGTTCCAGGGTCAGCTCCCCATAATCAGCACAGATTTGTCAGAGAACAGCAAACCTTTAATACTTCTGTCCTGCCCCACCCTCCAGAGGGAACCTGGACCACTTCACATCTTTATGCTGCCCCTTCGCTTGGGTCTGCAGGCATCCGCATCCCACTGCCTGCATCCGCTTCGTCAACCTCCACCTGGAACAGGAGCGCAGGACGTGCGCTGTTCACGAGCAGAATTAGCTGCCGCCGGGAAACGGGTGGAGAATGTTATGTGGCCTTGCAGGAGCTTGGTGGTCTCGGCTGCAATGCTACATGCAGTGCTGGGGAGGGGAATACAACGCGCCCCTTGCCCCGATCTCTGGGGGAAGAAAGGTGTAGAGAGAAGACAGGACCTTGACCTCCCCTGGACAGACACTGAAGAGACCAGCCCTGCTTTCCTGGGGAAGGCGCCAAAGGGGACAGCCCGATTAAAGAGCACAAGACTGGCCGTGGTCTGAAGAACACAGATTTTCAGAGCTGTTTCTCCCATGAGCAAGAAGAAGGGGCTTCCAGTTAACTTGTCAGGAGGCAAATGATACTCCCAGGGAGTATGAGCTCTTACTCCAACTTACAGACTTTGTCATCTCCATTTTCCATCGCTCTACGGGCCAAACAGATTTCACCAGCAGAAGGTGTTCAGAGAGAGCTCAAACCCCATCCTGCTCGGGTTTAGTCCTTCTCTGCCCGTGAGAGGCCGTGCTTGCTGGTGATTGTAGCTGCTGAATTGCCAGCTGACGCGACGGGCCAGCGGGGGCTTATCCTGTGCCCGCCACCCGACGGGATCCTGCAGCCCGGGAGGATGGCAGCGCTCTCAGACATCAGCTCACTGCCAGAGGGCACAACAAGGGGGTCAGAGATGCCCCACATCAACTGCCTCGACGCCGCAGGTTCTGCTTCCCTTTGGAGCAGCGTCTGCACCGTAGCAGCACGCCTGGTACGTTCCTGCAGCCGCAGGGGTGATGGAGCGATCAGCATGCTGCGCCACGCTCCAGCCTCCGTCCCTCGCCCAGCTGCTGACCTCCCCGGCTCTGCCTGTGCCGCTGCCTAAGTGCAGGAAACCCGGCGGCTAATGGATCCGCAGGAGCTCGCAGGTGAAACGCGGGCTTCTTCCTATAGAATTAGACTTGCTAATTAGACTGTGGAAATCTCTGTCACAGGATGTTGCTGTGGCCAAGAATTCAGCAATATTCACCAAAGGGATTAGATAATTAAGGTTAATGAGACTATCTAGAGATATAATTGCCATATCTAACAAAAGAGTTTGATAAAAATATAAACCTACAAGCTCTGGGGCACACATGAACTGCTGCCTTGCCACGGGGGTTCGCAGGGGCACCAGCCCTGGCAGCGGGCGAGCTTGGTGCTGGCGGATGGGGCTCTTCCCTCTGCCCGGTTCCCCAGCACACCGTCACCTCCCGGTCGTGCCCAGGCCCACACCCTGACCCGCTCCGTGTGACACGGAGCCTCCGTGGCCCTGGGGACACAGCCCAAGGGGTGAG
>NW_010412094.1:1509-3370 GCF_000710305.1 Buceros rhinoceros silvestris | reverse complement strand
GCGCCCGCCCCCCGCGCCGCCAGCAACCCCCACAGCAGGGCCCACGGGCAGGCGGCACACTGGGCGGGCGGGATGGTGGGGAGAGCACCACCAGACACACGAGACCTGGTCACCCAGCAGGGAAGCATGAGGCTGAGGAGCAGCCACAGAGGTGAGGCGGCAAGTCAAGGGGCAAAGCTGGAGCAGGCAGCGGGACGCAGGAGAGGCGCAGGAGCTGCTCGCCGCGGTGCCGTTCCACTGCCCAAATCCCGGCCCAGGAGCAGTGGGACGGGACACGAGGGGTGCGATGCCACCCCACACGCCCCCAGCTGCCCTTCCCAGACTAACCCCCGCTCCAGATCTCCAGCGAGGTGACTGTGTGGGAAGCATCTTCCCCGCCAAACACAATAATAAATCAAATCTTATCAGGGCTGAGCTATAAATCTGTGAAGACTCTGATAATTTCTAGCCGTGGGAATAACACTACAAAAGTACTTTTTAAACTAATTACTCAGATTCCGAAGTGCTGCCCTAATGAGCCTTCCTTCTGCCCAGAACTTACTAAGAGAAAAAAAATCTACCTTCAGTGCAGTAATTACTGCTTTCCCCTTCAAACTTCTAACTGGAGATCAATGCTGCATTTTAAGACTCATTGATTTACAATTAGCCTGGCTTTCCTGCTAAAGTGTTTTTAAAGCAGAGTTTACTTTTATTTTATTTCAAAATATCTCAAAGATTTGGTTCTCGGATTTTACATCCTCATGAGAGGTGAGCTGGGACCAGAAAGAGGAGGGCAGGCACACGTCTGAGTGCAGACAGGAGAATGGGATTTTTGTTGGGCTGAGACTAGAAATAAAAGAGACCTTTAAATATTTAAGGGATAAACATGAAAACAGGGGAGATGGAGGAAGAGAACCAAAGCTTGAAGAAAGGAAGAGAAAGCAGAAAAAAGGAACTGTAAATGCAGAGAGAAGGGAAAATGATTTGCGGGGTACGAAAGCAGAGTCACTGTCAGCGATCAGAAGGCTCGTACTGCCTCTGCTGTTTATTAGCATCCCTGGGAAAAAATAGCAGCAGCTTTGTGCGTCTTTGCAAAACAAAGCGCTAGTTAAAAATAGTGCGTGCAGCGGGGACAGCACTAACACGAGGGTCCTGGCAGCTCCTGCGATTCTACAATCTGTCCCACGAGGAGAGCGGGAGTAAGTGAAGCAATTAAGAATTCCATGCTGATTGCTTCAAACATGTTTTTCTATGCCATAAAGATAATAGCATCACGGATACATCCGCCTCTTCCCATGGCAGCATCATCTGCTCGGCAGCCCTTCCCTGGACTCCCGCCCCTTGAGGAGCGGGAGCACTGGAATGGGCCCACCAAGGCTGGGCAGTCCCCCTCTGTGGGAGACGCCTCAGACCCCCGTGGAGATGGTCCTGGCTGCAGCTGGCCCAGCTCTGAGCCGGCGTTGGGCGAGGAGATCTCCAGAGGTGCCTGCCAGGAGCCCTGCTCCGGGAGGGTCCCCCTTCTCGGGGTCCATGGCAGTGCTCGGATCGGAACCATTTCTGTGTCATTTCTGCAGGAAACGAGCTACGCTGGACAAACCACTGCAGCCCTCCTCGACCCTCCTTCGCCTCCTGCTTCGCGCTCCAAAATAAACACTCGGAAGGTCTTCTAGGATTAGCATGAGCAGCACGACAGGAGCCAGACTGAGGAGCAGGGAGGCAAAGAAAATTGCCTGCAAGGGTTTACAATTTTGGAGCCGCCATAGCGGTCTCGCCTGCCATTTCGCTTGCTGCGCTCATAAATCCTGTTCTTTACTGCTGTTGGGTCCCAGGAGTCAGTGGCAGACGATGATCCTCGAGTGACGGAACCGACGTTAGGAACAAG
>NW_010412094.1:460-1398 GCF_000710305.1 Buceros rhinoceros silvestris | reverse complement strand
TCTTGGGTTGAAGAAAGGAGAAAAAGAAAATAGGAAAGCCGGTAACATCTCTCCTTTTTTATATTTTATTTTACAGAAAGCTGCTTAGCCCCGTTTCAAAGACTAATATGAAAAAAGTGCAATTAAATCCTCGAAAAACTGACAGATCAGCAAAACAAAACCACCCGGAGGAGAGCACGATTGAGCCTCATTAAGAAAGAGTTCAGTCTGTTTTTAAAACCTTTCTTAACACTTAGCTGGGTACCTCTCAGCAGCAGCCGCTCCCAACGCGCCTGGCATAATTAGTGTCAGAACGGAACGGAAAAAATCAACCTAGGAAACAGAAATTAAACCTCCAGATTGGAGTGAGAGAGAAAGGTTCAGCTCTAGCGAAACCATCGAAATTCTAACAATAACCCCTCCTCTCCGGCTGCAGCACAGAGCTCCAGCTCCGCTCCGTGCATAGATAAATATGTGCCAATTAAAGGGAAAAGTGGCCAGGGCAAATCTGTGCTGTAAAATTTCGATCAGAAACCACTCCCCGTCCCCAAACAGTATCTGCATGGCGGTCACATCCCCCCGCGAGCTCGGGTTAATGACAGATGGACAGTAAATTACACTGACCCTGGCAGCAATTAGAACTATCGCCGTCGACAATAAGGAAATTGAGATACAGGGACCAATTCTGCGCGCTCCCCGGGCCGGACCCTCTGCGGGCTGCGCAGGCAGGCGCTCGCACACCTCCCCAGCGCGTTAGACCGCCCGCCCAGAGCAGGACGCGGCACGGCCGAGATCTATTATTTTGCAGTGGGGGTGGGGATGAAACGCATGGGAGATAGAAAAGATGGCAGAGAGATGAAGCCATTTTATTAAATCAGGCAAATTCTAATTTATTCTGGGGAGATGGAGGAGAGAAAATGGATTCACTCTCAGCATGCTCCCTCTGTATCATCTGATCC
>NW_010412094.1:0-223 GCF_000710305.1 Buceros rhinoceros silvestris | reverse complement strand
TAAGATGATTCTCCTTTCGGGTTCTGCAGCAGCCACGGGGAAAAGGCTCTTCCCAGGAAAGCAAGGTGCCAACCCTGCTGTCAGCCATGCCGGGCAGTGGTGGGGTTCAAAGGGTTTGCTTCTTGGGCTGTTACACCAGCAGCGCAAGCTCCAAGGCACACCTCAGCGCTGGCACCATGGAAGCGAACGTGTAGACAGAGGTATTCACACAGGAAGGACGTCC
>NW_010412093.1:855-1080 GCF_000710305.1 Buceros rhinoceros silvestris | reverse complement strand
CAAGATACCACTGGTGACACCTATTACTTCAACTTGGCCACTGGCCAGTCCTCCTGGGACCACCCCTGCCACAGGCTCTACAGGGGGCTTGTCATTGAGGAGCAACAGAAACTGCTGGCACGTGGCACCTTGAAAACGAAAGAGAAGAAAGGAAAGAAAGAGAAGAAGGAGAGGAAAGAGAAGAAAGACCAGAAGGAGAAGCACGTGCTGAAGGGCTCTGCAGTG
>NW_010412093.1:0-608 GCF_000710305.1 Buceros rhinoceros silvestris | reverse complement strand
CCATCCGGCGGGCCAGCGAGTAACTTCTACCTTCCGTCATGCCGTGAGGAGATCAGCCTCCACGGGGAAAGGAGCCTGGGGTGGCTGCTGCAGGCACAGGCCTCTTCAGCTCAGGCAGCTTCAAGCCTTCCCTTTTGCTCTGTATCCACGTGTAAAGGAGCATTTTCTTTTGTCTGTAACTGGTCACGCCAAGAGGTGGAACAGCCCCACCCCTGTTTCCCTAAGAAATTGCGTATGACACAGGTCTGGATCTCTGCTGTGGACAGCTACGGGCACCTAGAGCTGTGTGTGATGTCCTGGAGTTACTGGGTGGTTCATCTCCTTGGGAAAGGCTGCCAGGGCTTGTCCCTTCCGTGTCCCTCTGCTGTCCTGCCCCCGGGCAGCAGGGTCCTGAGAGCAGGAGGGGCGCTGCAGGGGACGGGAGAGCAGCAGACCGAGAGGAGTGTTGGCAGGCACGTGGCCGGACCAAGGGCTCGTGTCACACCTTGCTTTAGCTCTGCAAGGACAGGAGGTGCCTTCTGCACTCACAGGCAGGTGCTGGGCAGTAAATCAAGTGGGGCGGCAACATCGCCCACCCCATCCCCTCTGGTTTTGCTCTGAGCCCCTCT
>NW_010412092.1:64611-65229 GCF_000710305.1 Buceros rhinoceros silvestris | reverse complement strand
CCCCCCGAATTTAAACTGTTTTTCATTTTGGTTTGGAGAGCTGAAGTGGAATCATCTTTTAAGACTTTCCATATTTTGTTTTTCTACAGAGGAGATGGATGAGAATTCACTCTTCACCTAACCGTAATCTTTAAGGGATTCTCCACAGCCAGCCCCTGCAAAGCATAGTTAAAATGATAACTAGAAGGCTCAGGATCCCGTTGTAGTCAACTGCAAAACGTGTGTTGAGTTCAGTGAAGCCAGGACATCATGCTGCTAGGGGTACCGGGTAAGTACGTCCTGTTCCTGATGCCCTCAGGGTTTGTTTGATGTGGATTTTCTTATGGTGAGGTTGATTACAAGTTCTTCTTTTCCATATAAAGAGCCAAGATAGGCACCTTCACTGAGTTTACCTCTTTGCACTTTCTCATCAAAATGTTATGTTGGACCAGAGAGCTGTGAAAAATGGTGAGATTTCAGCTGGTGTTCGGTCTCTGCTCTTGCACTTGGCCCTTGTCATGGCTGGCACTGGCTTGGTACCAGCCCTGTCTCTGTTTGCCTCAGGAGGGTCGCAAAGAGGGGTGAACCTTTGCCTTTCATACCTGCCAGCATGTACACACAGCTGTTCTTTACTTCAGG
>NW_010412092.1:59097-64527 GCF_000710305.1 Buceros rhinoceros silvestris | reverse complement strand
GTAGACTGGTGGAGGACACGCTGTGAAATCCAGATCTTCCTTCCTGTTCGTCAAAAGACTGTTGTAACAGCTGCAACCCAAATAGCTCCTGTGTTCCTTGTAAGAAGAAAATTAAAGCAGGTGGATTTGCTAAACTCCAGTTTGGACAGGTATGGTCTGAATAGCTTCAGGAGGGGAAAAAAAAAATGGTCAAAATGTTTTGAGGAGAAAAAAGGCAAAATAAAGTTTTGAAGCACTAAATCCTCCATGGGCCAATATTGTGTTTGTGTGCTTTCAGAGAAAAAGAAAATGCAGAGAAGTTCATTGTGAACATTTTTTTCTGAGGAAATAAGTGGAAGATGCAAGAAATAATTTTCTGGCCCTGCTTCTGAACACATGGAATCATGGAATCACAGAATCATCTGGTTGGAAGAGACCTTCAAGATCATTGAGTCCAACCGTTCATCCTGCACTGCCAGGTCAGCACGAAACCATGACCCTCAGTGCCACATCTACACGGCTTTTAAACGCCTCCAGCGATGGGGATGCAAATATTTCTTTTGTTTTCCCTTTAAGCAGGACTGATTTTTCTGGTATACTTCAGGTAACTCCTCTGAGGATGTCGTTTTCAACTCCGGTGCTATCCTAAGGCAAAGACTCTGCAGCCTTAGTGCCTCTCCCTTTTTGGGGAGCAATATGTGCAATACTGGGGAACATTTTTTTCTGAGGAAATAAGTGGAAGATGCAAGAAATAATTTTCTGGCCCTGCTTCTGAACACATGGAATCATGGAATCACAGAATCATCTGGTTGGAAGAGACCTTCAAGATCATTGAGTCCAACCGTTCATCCTGCACTGCCAGGTCAGCACGAAACCATGACCCTCAGTGCCACATCTACACGGCTTTTAAACGCCTCCAGCGATGGGGATGCAAATATTTCTTTTGTTTTCCCTTTAAGCAGGACTGATTTTTCTGGTATACTTCAGGTAACTCCTCTGAGGATGTCGTTTTCAACTCCGGTGCTATCCTAAGGCAAAGACTCTGCAGCCTTAGTGCCTCTCCCTTTTTGGGGAGCAATATGTGCAATACTGGGCTTTGCTTTCCCGTGGGCTCTCCTTGCCTGTGGTTTAGAAAATCCACACATGCAGATAGTCTGATTAATTAGCCAATGCTAATTACATTTTGGTCATAGTTGTGTTCCATCCCCAACCAAGAGTGATCTCTGCTTTTCTGACTGATGGAGCAGCTACCAGGGGGCTGCAGTTTGGCTTCAGGGCAGGAAATGGAGCAGCAGTTAACTTGTGGAAGATAACTCTTGCTGGATGCTGCACGAATCTGCCCCTTAAATAATGCCATGAATCGAGCACATTGTCCTTTGCATGTCCCTTTCGGCGCTGTGCCCATGGGATCACATACTGTACGACTGCTTGCTGAGATTTTGCAAAAACGTGGACAGGACGTGGTGTCCCAAAGCTGGAAACTTATCCCAGTGCAGAGAAATTTCCAAAGAAACCACTTTGGTTCAGGATATTTCTCCCCAGACAAGTCATTTGGGCTTAGCACTGCATGCTGATCCTTCTCCACGATCAGAATCAGGCCTGTTGAAGATGAACGTAGGTGATGTGCTCTCGGTGTGAATTTGGGGGCTTGGAGGGGCATGGTAGGATGGACACAGCTCCAAACTGCTGCCGGAAATGGGAATTCACTTCTCACTGCATCCATCTTCATGCTTGAGCAGGGCTTGTATGGGAAATACTGGTGCTTTTCTCCAAAGCATCAGCCTTTTTCATTTCACAGCTTTGTAGCTCTTCAGCGCACTGAAGTGTGGCTCTTGGTATGTTTCTTTGGTTCTTAAATCTGGTAAAATTAATCATAAGCTGCAAGAATTCTAGAGAAAAGATAGGGAACCACTTTGTCCTGAAGAGTATAGTTCAGATGGTTTGGCTAAAAATAATGAGTTGCTTCTTTGTGTGTAGGTAGTATAAGCTAAAAAAAAAATTAAAAAAAAATCTAAAATCCAGAAGAAATCCTTATATGATAAGATAAAAAGCAGATGAGAAAGCAATGTGTTGAGGAGGAAAAAAACACGACTGTGAAACAAACCCTAAGTACTTTAGAAGGTGGGCTTGCTCTTGGGTGATACATGTGGTCCTGCCTGACAAGATGGTGCTGGAGAACTCATCTGGGTCTCGTACAAAACCCCTGTGCCATCAGTATCCTCAGTGCCAGCAAGCGTGAGTTGGAGCCATGCTTTTATCGACAGCTCCGATAAAAAGCGTGTTTCTCCACTGTGCTGTTTGAGTGGTATAAATCTGTACTCCTAACAGGTTCGACTCTTGGGGGCGAGCATGCTTCCACTGTGAGCGCTTTTCCTGGGGTAGGTAAAAGCCTCCCATAAATAAAGCTTTGAAATCTTCCAGGAGAGGTTAGCGATACAAATATAGGCACAAGAAGCTCAGCGTAAGCAATAATTCCACAGATTTTTATTAGAAGGTAGATCTTCGGGAGCAGCAATGTATGATAAATCAACGTACCTGCCTCTTTACTGGCTTTTATGACAGGCATTAGCAGTAGTGACTGTCACAAAGATCACAACCGCTTTATTTCAACTGTCTCTGTAAGGCCTATTCCGATGCAAGCAGTCGTCATTATTTTTTACGTATGAACTCTTTTTCACTGCGTTGAATTGATGGCAAAAGCGTTCCTGGTAAACATCGAGTTTGAGGGGAGGAAGGAAACCGTGCTCTCGCTTGTTTGTTATGGTAGGGGTCTTTTTTTCGGAGCCTCGGAGGCAGGTGGGCAGGGCTAACGCAGCGTCCCCCTGCCAACGGAGTGGTTTGGGACTGCTGACGGGAGCACGGGGACCCACTGTCTTCTCCTTTAGGGTTCTGGAGTGAGTTTTGCTGTTGCGATGCCACCGGGGAAACACAGCATTTAATCTTTCTCAGTTGTATCCTTGAGGAAATCAGCTTATACGTAATCTGATTAGGCATATAATATAGACATATAAATTAAGTAGATAATTGGCAAATAATGGCATTGCCAACAATTACTTGAATACAGGGTTAGAAGGCTGTTCTGTCTCAAAAAAATGCTTCTCTCTTTCTAGGGTAGGCTTTCAAAGACAGTTAAAGGAGTTTTGCACCTAAACCGAGACCTGTAAAGGCCCAGAACTGCTACTGACTTAAATACCTGCGGGAAGCCAGGCACTCAGCTCTGACTGGGAGCTCCTTGGAGCCCTTTATAAGCTCTGGGAAGAGGAGGCTGTTCTGTTGGTCTCAAAGCAACATGTCCTTGCATCCTTCTTAACTGCTCGCTCAACACGTACCGGGCAGTGGACAACTTGGTTGAGTTGAATGCCAAATAGATGGTTTATTTTGGAGCTGCCCTATTTGGATTCACCTTGTAGGCGAGACTGGAAGCAGAGTCATCTCGGACAGCAGTAGTACAGAAGACAAGAGAGTTTTATTTGGTTTCATCTTCCTTGAGTCATCGTCCTCCTCCTCTTGGCCACATCCATGGCAATCCCGCCCCTTTCACAGTCTCCTGCCTTCCGTAAAAAACCAGTGGCTGCCCTGGAGAATAACCAGACACATAATTGTAGTCTTGCTCTTCTGTGTGGTTAGTCCTGTAAAATAGTGCTTGGTCCATATGGTGCTGCTGACACTATAGAAATGATGCTATGGATTAATTACAGCGGGGGACACTAGGAGGGGGAGCTTTGCGCGTGTGGCTCTCCCATGAGGTGCGCAGTTGCGAAGCAACCTGGCACATCTGCTAGGACTGTCTAAGAAACTATTAGCCAGTTGCTACCTCCTGTGCTCAAGAGCTGCAGGCAATTTCACAGTAATAGTTTCTCAGTTTCTTTCATGCAGGCAACCGTGGTGCCGAGATACTGACTTAAATACGTATCGTGGAACGGCATCCTTAACAGAGGCTTTACAGGCACAAAATGGATATGGGTAAACCACAAAGGCTGGTTGCAACTGACAGCTTCATTATTGCTCCAAAGATGCACAGGAGGCACCGCCAGCTGGGAGCAGGGAGCAGACAGCTTTGATCTGGGTCCTGGGAGTGATTCCGCAGTCCACCTGCGTGGGCTCATGGCTGAAATCAGAGGTGACTGTGCAGGGAGTCCCCAAAAGTGCAATGTTATTGTGCAGTAGAGAAGCAGAGGTGGGTTACTGGGAGGTTGGAGCCCTTTGGCTTGCAGGAAGGACCACAAGCTGGTTTCCTCTGCAAGCACAAAAAGGAGACTTTCACGCAGCAAAGCTGGGCAAAGTATGGAAGTTGCCTAGTATGCTCTGAAAGCAAAACGAGTAATTGGCCCTTTGTGTTTGTTTTTTTAGTAATAGAGAAGCTGAAACTTGAAAGCAAAGGTGGTTTGGATACACGTGTGCAGAAGTAGGTTTAGAGCTCGTTGCAGATGAACTTGGTTTAAAGCATTGTCTTGGGAACTTGATTTAAAGCATCTGAAAGCTTAAATGACATTTAGCTCCTTTGGGAAAACTACCTGAATCCTCAGAACAAGGGCAAGCTCTAATTTTTTACACCACTGTAAAGATATGTACCCAGTGCCTGGAGATCTCTCCTCCTGCTGCACTACTTCCCCTTAGCACTATTCCCTGACTAAATGGGAAAAAAAAAATGGCTAAAGGACTTGGCACTGGAGGGATGCGTTAGTTGATGTTATCTCCTCTGTCGTCAAGTTTCAGCAATTTCAGAACAAGGAGCGATGCCTCGACGTATGGTGGTAATGACGTTTGCTGTCAGAGCTGTGAGCCATAGGAAAGGATGGGGCTTCGACTTTTTTTTAAGCTGGACAGGCTGTAGCTAAGTCTCCCGAATCCCTTCCAGCTTTGGAAATGGCTTTCCCCTATCTCTGCCTTCTACCTGGTGCCTTCACACTGTTTGTGCTAAAAGGGGAACGATACTTTTAATCTCAAATATGCCTATAGAGCCTTGGAGTGGATCATTTTAAAGTCAACGGTGTTTAATTAATGAGGGTATTCACCATAAAACAGTTTTATTTCTGTGCATAACCGATAAACATCAACCTGAGAGAATATAAGGGAAAAGAGGTGGGAAAACAGTTGTGCTTGGAAAAGCAAACAAATTGTGGGTCCATGGTGAAAAGGGTATCGTATTATCACAGCACTAAAGCCGCTTGTGAATTTTGCAGGTCAACGGTGTTTAATTAATGAGGGTATTCACCATAAAACAGTTTTATTTCTGTGCATAACCGATAAACATCAACCTGAGAGAATATAAGGGAAAAGAGGTGGGAAAACAGTTGTGCTTGGAAAAGCAAACAAATTGTGGGTCCATGGTGAAAAGGGTATCGTATTATCACAGCACTAAAGCCGCTTGTGAATTTTGCAGTGAAACATCTTCCTCACCTCACCACCCCCCTACCCCCCCACTCCCTGGAGAATGCTCATTTTTCTCAG
>NW_010412092.1:40195-59048 GCF_000710305.1 Buceros rhinoceros silvestris | reverse complement strand
GAAACATCTTCCTCTCCTCACCACCCCCCTACCCCCCCGCTCCCTGGAGAATGCTCATTTTTCTCAGCTGGAACTAAATATCTTCAAAGGTTTAATGGCATTTTGCTGGAAAACAGGCAAGCTTTGTCCAGGGCATCCACCTGTACCCTGAACGAACCTCCAGGACCAAGGGCCGGGTGGCAGTGCCATCTTCTCCTTGGGCTGTCCCCATTCCCTTTGCTACCCCCAGGCCCCTGTTTCCCACTTCTAGGCAATGCCAGAGGAGGAGATGCACAGAGAGGAGTTTGTAAGAAAATGGCAGTAGGTTGTTTTTTTTCCTGAGAATACTCTAAAAATTTTAATTAATTGAGGAAAACAAGTTTCTACCTGGAGCTTTACAGTGACAATTTTGTGGCATATGGCTTTTTTTTTTTAAAATGTATTTTCCTACCTAACAATTTTGGGTGTCAGTTTGTGGCTCAACACTTTGCCTGGTGTTTGGAAAATGACGGCTAGTCAGACTGCAGTAGGAAAATAGCACTAGCTTATTGGATAAGCTGTGAAAACAAAAATGGTAGATGGTACTTCTCATCCTGGCTTATTCCTGTGGAGACACAGGGTAATGCAAAATGGGGCAGGGCAGACGCACACACGACTGTTGCCTTCTAGTAGGTGGAAAAATTGAAGAAAAAAAACTTTACACAGTTTAAAAATTAAAAAAAAAGGCAGGTCAAGTGGGTTCTCTGGCATCATCGCCTTTTGCTTTGACATTTGCCTCTATCAGGGTAGAAGACCTGAAAGCCTGAATGTAAACTGCATGTCTGTTAATGGCGATACGTAAGTGCGATCACCCTTTGCTAAAATCAACTGAAGGGGAAAAAAAATCAAGCCAATCATTTCAATCAGGCAGTTGTTTGGCTCTTAAGGATGTACAATATGATTATAAAACAAATCAATAAGCTTTCAGACTTTCTGAATGTCATCACAAATGATTAGGTTACATGGATGGGTCTGAGCTCACCCCTCTCTGGCCTCGGGGAGTTCTGGAGTGCCACGTCTGGACCGAACAGGAAGCACCTGGCTCAGAAATGTGAATTTTTGTCGTCATTGCTGTCCCCCGAAAGGTGATTTTAAGGGAAAAAGTGGCTAGAGGTGTAACGTGGTATGCAAACACAGTGTGACCATTGTTTTAACGTGGGCAGAAATGAGCTTCTAGGAACCATAAGGACATGCATTAGCTCTAGTGGATATTCTTGTGAATTTGGGTCTTGCCTAAGTGGCATCCCGTATCAGGTGCTCTGCAGAAGGGAGCCACACTCACCCTTGCAGCTGACTTTTTGTAGGTGCTCATCATCCTCTTGTGTATACTTAAGCCTTAAAGGTGGTGTAGAGAGACTCATCGTGAGTGGCAGGACCTGATGGAAGTTGGTATTTTCTTGTGTATCTGGCCTTGCTCATACTGGGTTTCCACTGCTCGGGTCCCCAGTAGCTATTCAGGTCTGCGTAAGGCCAAACTGGACAGGTTTCAGGGAGGAGAAATCCCACTTCCCCCCATCCACTGAGGGCCTTGGGGGGGGTGGGTGGGTGGAATGCATCCCTCTGCACTGCAGTGCTGAGGAGCTTGAAATGCAAAGCAAAAAAAAGCTGAAGGAAAAAATCATATAATAATGGATTTACATTACTACTGTGCTGTGGGCTTCACAACAATTTTAACTTAGTCCCCATGAGACTACAGAGTAGTTTTGACTGTGGACGTGTTTACTTTAATATTGTAATAGCTGTGTGTAAAGTAGTTGATTTGTAGTCGCTATGGCAGCTATAACCTTGCATTTTCTAATGCCAGGGTTCAAAATGTTAACCCGAACGGGTTTTTTGCCGTAGCGTTTGTATTCCATTTCTTTCATTTATGGGGTGTGGTTTTTTTTCCTCCTGTACCAAGAAACGTTCTTTCAGTGGATGGGTTCAAGAATGCCTTTTCAAGACAAAGGGTTTTAAACCAGCCAGCTTCTCTTGCTACAGTGCTGTGCTCCCCAGCAGTGGTGGTGGCTAAATACATCTCTAATCATGGTAAACTGTAAGAAACGTTGACCTCTATATGGAGCAACTTCCATTATTGCCCAGTTCTTTACTCCCAACTGGTTCAGCTACAACGTTGGGAAGTACCGGAATAGAAATAAGTACCTTAGATCAAACTGAACAGGAGACTTGAGAAATCCACCCAGTTAGCATCATCTGTGTTTTATTAGGACTCATTCTGGAGAGGACTGGAGGCATCTAAATCCAGTAGCTTTATGCTCTAAAGGGGAGCTCTGCTACTGGTGTTAATGGGAGGGGCTGGGAGCGGAGTTACTTTGAAAACTTGGCTTTTTCTACTTTTTCTGCCAATTAACTCACTCTGTGGGCTTTCCTGGCAGGTAAGCCCCTAAGAGATGTGTAATTGTACCCTTTGGCTGCAAAAAGAAATCCTTCTCTCTGTTCTTCCTTACGCTAATCCTCCCCTCCTGCTCTTGTTGGTCAAGAAGGTTGATATTTGTTCTTTGCCTCTCTTTTGAGGACTTTCTGAAATGGCCTGGGTTTTTTCTTTACCCTGCATTCTCTTTATAGCCTTTCTTTTATTTTTTTTTAATTATTTTTTTTTGTGTACGTGTAATTGTTACTGTGGTGAGAGGTATCCTCAAGAAATAACAGGGGAAAAATTATTTGGTAGTAAACTCTCTCTATATATAAAATAAAAGGCAACAGGAACTTTCCCATTACCTATCCTGCTTTAGAATGAAGATTTCAAACCGATTTTGCTCTCAGCAATGAAGCCTCATTCCTCTTTTTCCCCACGAAATATTTCTTGATTTCCAAGTTTATTCCAGCTTACTTTCTGAAGATACAGAGAAGATCTTCAGAACTAAAGAGTTAGCAGAGTAACCAGTGAAAAGAGAAGCCTTGACTCTGCAGGCAGATCGGGTCTGAGCCAGTTAAATATTTACATGGGAAGAAAGCAAATCCCTCCTCACTTCGTGTCACTTCTGTAGCAGAATTGCTGGGGCGAGGGCAATGTTTGCTATAAAAGTGGGGGTTCGGTTGATGTTCTGTTTGCAAATGTGTGCTGAGATTTGGAAGCTGTTTTCTTGAGAAAAAGGACAGATATTTTCAAGAAATGTACGGAAACAAGGTGAAAATTGGGAAATAAAGGATAAACGCCCCAGTTTTTTATTTTGAGAGCAAATTCTTTCAGCAAATGAAATGATTGTCCTCAAACATGGAGCAAATAGTTTAATTTTGAGTCAAACTGTTTCGGTTAACCTGAAGCGTGTGGTATGGTATTGCTCACATCTTATTTTATACTCATGGAATGACTTGAAGAATTATTCTACAAGTAGAATAGATTCTGGAAAAGATTTGCTGCCATATGTGGCTTCTCTTGTATGGGAAGCATGCAAGTAGGTAAATATGACCTGAGCAGCTTGATACAATTTTCACCCATCATTGCTTTCCTCGATAAAAACAGATTTTCACTATGTAACCATAGGCATCAAAATATTTAAGCAAGTGAGTTGTTCTGGTAAAGTTGAGGCATTTGGATTGTTTAGCTTCTGGTTAAAGACAGGGATGAGAGACCAGAAGTGTCTCCCGAGGCATTTGTTGAAGCCCGTGTAAGCACAGTAAGCCAGGGGCCACGAGTCTGTGGTCTGTACCATTTCTTCTCAGTGCCGCGAAGTGTCTGGCCTACAGCAGGATCCACGGCGTCAGTACTTCTCATTCGATAGTTGATAAGCTGGTGCCCCGTGGATCGGATTGTAAAGCCATTCTGCTTTTATAGTTTGAACCATCGCTGGCTTTGCTGGAACGCTGGCTCAGGTAGCCCAAAGCGCTTTTTGCTGATCTTCTGCATTACCTTCCCTGAGCAGCCAACAGCTAAGCTGCTGTGGCCGTGTCGGCGTGGTGCTCAGCAGATTTACACCGCAAATACTTGCACGGGGATGTTTTTGCAGCTATCCCTGGAGATGCCTGGAAGAAAAAGACCCAGGTGAAGAGGAGTGGGAGAGGAAATATCATTAAGAAACCTTGCTAGAAGTACTCTGTAGAAACAGCATGGGTGTCCTGGGGTGCTGGCGAGAGGGAAAGGTAATTTTATTTGCCAATTCTTGTCCTTTGCAAGGTAGAACTGCAGCTGGGCAGTGCTTCACATGTTGGAGTTGAAGAAGGCTGCTTCCAAGGGTCTAATGGGGCCACAGAAAAATCTGAACCCTTGGGTGAGATGGAGTTTAATTTAAAGGAAAAAGTCTTTCTGGTCAGAATGAATGCATCCCTCCCCTTGGGCCAGGATTCGGTGATGGTATCAGATGCCACTTAAGAGACGCGGATGTAAAAGCCATCTGTAGTCACAGATATATGACCCAGTGGTTAAGTAATGGAGTAACATGCCAACACAGCCGGCTGCTCCCTAAGTGTGTAGCCAGAAAATGTTTGATTCAATTTTTTAATTGCTTTGTGGGTGCTAAGTGGAGGTATTGCATTACCAGCACTTTTCCCCAAGGCTGCTTGGGCGCTACTTGACCCCAACACGTAAAGTGGTGCAGGCTCATGTAGTGAGTGGGCTGACCTGTCACAGAGAATGAGGATAATGGAAAGGTTTCTTTTCCCGCTGAAAAATGAGCCTTCCAGAACATGTTGCAAAAGGGTCTCTGCAACCTGGGGTGCTGCATCCTCTGCAGGAAGCTTTATACAGAGGGTGGGAAGAATCACCGAATAGTTTGGTTTGGGAGGGACCTTCAAAGGTCATCTGGCCCAACCCTCCTGCAGTGAGCAGGGACATCTTTAACTAGACCAGGTTGCTCAGAGCCCCATCCCACCTGACCTTGAATGTGATCAGAGATGGGGCATCCACCACCTCTCTGGGCAACCTGTTCCAGACTTTCACCACCCTCGTTGTAAAAAAATTCTTCCTTATACCTAGTCTGAATCTCCCCTCATTTAGTGTAAAACCATCACCCCTTGTCTTATCACAACAGGCCCTACTAAAAGCTTGTCACCTCAGACTCTCTTATCCCTTGGCTTCAGTTACAGACGGACTTTCTTGAGCCAGTTCATAGCATCTGCAACACTAACTGTAATAATTTTTATTGTTCTCTTTTTAAGGCACTTCCTTTTCTCTAGCAAGAGATAGGAGAAATGGGTCCCCCAGACTCACATGTAATGATGATGGTGTTTCATACATGCCTTGGAGAGGTGAAAAAAAGGGCAGGGTTGAGTAACCTGTGTGTAAGCGGCTTTTAATAAGACATATCCTTGTGTCAGGGTGAATCATTCTGGTCCATTGGGTAAATATGTATTCAAGTAATTTGCAAAATACTTTTCTGCAGCCAATGAGCTGGAAACGGTCAGTCCAACTATGCATTATTTTGCAATGCACACGCGTATTTATGGAATAGAAGGAGCAACACAGCATCTTCCCGGTTATCTGCCTGGCCAAAGGCATCTTTAATTTCTTCCAGCATGGCTATACCATTTAGAAGGAGGGTCAGCAATGCTCTTCCCTGGTGTTGAGGTTGCCCAGTGGAGGTGTCTGGATCCACCACAATAAGACAAAGAATATAACCGCATCTTGCCCTCTGAGCAACAGCTCCCACTGCACTTGGCATGAAATCCCTAGAGACAGAAAGTGTTGGAGCAAGCCCGAGGGAAAGGGGTGAGGCACCCCTTGGTTTGAGGATGTTAATATAACTGTGTGTGAGCAGAAACCCAGTGGCTTGTCCTTGATTTCTGCAGCGTACAGAGCAAGACTGGAGCACATGGAAACTTTCTGGCAATCTAGCAAGGTGCGTGTTGAATTTAGGTGAGGTGAGGTGAATTGAGCTGTTGATTACAGCTGTGTGTAGGCAACAGCTGTATGATGATTTATCAGGATCATGGTTACACTTTGGTGGCTTAACTTCCAACAAGGTCACTTTTTACGCACCTGCATTTGGTTTTGAATGAGGAAAAAACATGGGCAGAACCTCTGTTTTTAAAGGTGTGTGACAGGGAAGTTGGAGTCGGTAGCAGAAGTGTGATTAATCTTGGATTAATTCACATGTTTTTAGATTGATTTTCTTTTTGCAACAGTAAATCATAAAACATCTGGGACAGTTTGACATACACGTGCAGGCAGCGATTAGTCCAGATATAATCCAGCCTGGGGGCAAGAGTGGACGGAGGAATTCTGTGCCAAGGTCTCGATGGTTTGTGGATTGCTTTACCTTTATCGTGCATGTGTGGGCTTAGCGCACAGGAATGGAGGCAGAACAGCAGAAATGTCCTTTTTCCGCTTCAGACACCCAAACAACAGGAGTAATTAGTCATTTGCCTCCTCTGTAGAAACAAAGCATTTTAAAAATATATCTCAAGTAGGAATTTGCATGTGTGACATATTCCATCATTAACCCATCTCCAGCCAGAGTTCTTTGTAAGTATGCACAGATGGTTTTTGTTCCTGGTTAAGATTTACAATTCCGTGATTTGTATTTTTAAATAAAACCCTAAATGCTAAATAAAGAAAACGTCACGACTCTTTAACAATGGCAAAAAACCTAGTTCAAAGGCACAGCTGCAGGATGTCATTGGAGTAGAATAAAAGAGAAGGGCTTTCCCTGGAGGAGCTGAATATCATATACCTAAACCATTATTTTTACCCTCATAAAGAGAAGTCTCTGGGCCTGATTCACCTTACGGAGCCCTTCTGCCCCCTTGGATGACTGCAAGGGCTGGGCACCGCAGGCCGCTTTGCATCTGTTGTCTCCCCCGACTGCTGGTGGCTTCATTAACAAGGGCAGCCAGCAGCTCCAAGAGGGCTGGGACTGCAGTGCTGCAGTTTGCAGAGTGAGGAGAGAGAGGTGCTCTGTCCCGAAGAACCTGTTGTCTGGAGGCAGTTATATCCAAGTTTGTGTGTGTGTATACATGTATATTAAAAAAATATAAAGAACGTACCTACCGGCACACACGGGTGATGACAGATGGTGTTACTGGTGATAACAATTATGCATCATTTACTTTTATCTGCATTTTTACCCACTTACTGCAGTGAAATGGACATAAAATATTTCCAGCCTGTGCCTCCCTTCTTACACACAGCTAGGAGGGAAACCTTCACTTCAGTTATTTTTGATGCAAAATATTAGTGAGTCAGCAGGTTAAGGTTAAGGGGAAAAAGCCCCAGCCAGACACTGAATGAAGCAGTGCTTTGAAGTGGGTGGAGTTCTTTGTGTCGTGTATTTGAATATTTTAAATTGTTTGGTCTCTTCTTCATAGCGTTGCTATCTATTTGCCTCCCAGTGCAGGAGGCAGGGAGCACCGTGGACATGCTGAGCACACCCAGACTAAGCCCTTGCTTCCTCTGTCACCGAGAGGCCCTTCAGCAGCCTTCACCAGCTCCTGCTTTCCTCATCACCTGTAAAGACAGTACTAACCAATCCTGGGCTACGGAAACCTGCAGCAAGGCAAACTCTTTTCCCCTCACCTCGATAATTTTTCTTCTTTTCATGCTCTAGGACAGATGGAGGGGTAACGAGGTAGTGGTTTTTGGTCTCTGTTAATCTCCTTCTGGTCAGTGTGCAAGCTGCCCTGAACTCGCAGCACGCAAGACGCAGAGCTGGGGAATAGCTGGCGTCTTGTGTCAGTCTGGGGGAACGCCTAGCTTGATTTTAGGGTGAGTATTTTGCCTGAGAAAGATACCGCTGTATAAATATGATGATCTTTTAAAAGAGTGTCATGGTTTAGACGCAGCTGACAACCAAGCACCATGCAGCCGCTCTGTCACTCCAGTAGGAAAAAATAAAACAAAATGCTTAAGGGACGAGGCGAAGGACAGGGAGGGCTCACTCACCAATTATGTCCACGGGCGAAAGACAGACTCGGCTTGGGGAAACAAAATCAATTTAATTTAAATAACAAAACCACAACAAATTCACCAATTCAATCAGAGCAGGACAGCGAGAGAAACAACAGGATCTCAAAAACATCTCGTTCCCTTTGCGCCGAGTGGTGGTGGTGGGGGAGGAGGAGGTAGCAAAGCTTGGCCAGGGAAGAAGGGAGAGGTGGGTCACCTCCCTAACCTGGGTGACTGCGTGGTTGTCACCCGTGTAGTTGTCACTTCCTCTGTCCTGCTTCCTCCAAAACTGAAAGAGAGCTTCCCAAACAGAGGCTCTTGCCAAACTGTTTCCCCGTCTATATGTTTATTTGCAGAGGTGCTGATAGGCTCAGCCTTGGCCAGAGGTGAGGCCGAACCGGAGCTGGGGGAGCTTTTCACAAAGCTTCTTACAGAAGCCGCGCCAGCAGCCGCATCCCCAGCTACCGAAACGATGCCAAACCCAAACCCAACACAAAGACGCGGGGCCGAGGGGATAAGGTCTGCGTTGAGTCCCTGTGAAGCTGCTCCTGGAATAGCACCTTGCATTTGCTGTGATGGTCCCTCAAAATGAAAGACGTGGGACCTGCCCAGAAGCTCTCCTCATTCAGCTTGACAAAGCGCAGACCAAAGAAGTGATTTGATCGAAGACTGAATGTAGCCATGTTTTCTTCATCTAAAGGGCTTTTCAGTCGAGCACACGATTGGAGGCTGAAAGCTGAAGGCTATGAAACAAAGTGCAGATGCTAACAATGAGGGAGTTAACTGCTGAAACAGCTCCCTGAGGTACGTGGTGCCCTGAGCCTTCATAACTGTATGCTTCTCTCTGAAATGCGTGTTTTGACTCAGACTTAAAGTTTCCAGCCCAGCTGCAGGCATATCTGGGTAAAAAGTTCTCTGCTCACTGCTTGTAGCTTTCTGACCCTGAAGTTCCTTCCTCGCTGAGCTTTACCTTGGGATGTGTACGAGGAGAAAATACAAAATTTCCTTTCAATCTAATACTGAAAAATACTTTCAGAAGTCCTGTGCAATCTGTTGCTAATTATTTTTGTGTAGTTCCTGATGATTCCTTTTCATGATTTGAGCTGTGCTCTGCTAACTGAGGTCCAGGAAAGCTGAGCTAGGCTCAACTTAGCAACTTCTATTCTCTCTCTGGATTTACACCTACTCCTCTTTAATTCCCCACTGATAGCAGATATCCTATGAAACAGCTGCCGGACAGCCAGAAAATTCTTACTTTGTTCACTTCCACAAATTAACCCTCTATTTTTTTTAACCATGCTCATCAGACATGTTTCACATCGAAAGTGAAGTTCATTTTTGGTAATGATGATGCTGAATAACTCATTTTCCTGGCACTTAGGCTTGCTTAATCGTCAGGAATAATATTTTGATTGTGTCCCATCTCTCAAAAATGATTAACTTAATGATGACTGATTTAAATAAGTCACAGCTCCAGGAAATACCCATCAGCTCAGGTGTGGGACTTCTCCTCCACAGACTGCAGGGGGATCTCTGCTGTGGTGCCTGGAGGACCTCCTCCCCGCCTCCTTTTTCTCTCACCTCACTGCTTGTAGGGCTGTTTTTCACACTCTTTACCCTCAGTCCTTGCGGGTTGCAGCTATTTGCCCTTTTTTGAATGAGTTGTTCCCCAAGGTTCTGCCAAGGGGCAGTGCAGTGCCCAGCTAGGGGGCTGCTGCGGATCCATCTGGAACTTGGTGGGCAGGAGCTCTCCACACGCTGGTGCCTGTCAGCGACACCTCGCCACGCACTTGGTGGTGTGAGGGTAGTGCAAATGTAGTGCTTTTCTGGATAGTCGTGGCCAAAGAGATCCTCCAGGAGCCGAGCTTCTCCTTCAAGCTGCCCTGCTTCAGGTCACTTGTCCCCGCGGCCCGCGCGTGGCCGTCGTGCGGAGGCTGGGGAGCTGGCTCACCTGAGGCAGCAGCCTGGCTTTACAGGCGAGGAGCCTTTGCTGATCTTTCTTGCCAAAGCTGGACTTCAGACAGTGAGTTGCCATTGATTTAAATTTTTTTTTTTTTAATAAATGGCTTAATCATTTGTCACTTTGATTTTAAGTAAACTCTCCTTCGTGTGGTCAAACTGGTGGTTTAAGGAATAAAAAAATTTTCAAAGTGGTGTGCAGCACCTGATGCCCAAGGACAGCCTGGGATTTATTCGAGGCCTGCAGAGCTGGCGAGGGCTATCCCTTCAGCTCCTTTCACTAGTTTTATAACTGCGATTCAGGCATCTTTTACAAACAGCATCACTAAAAGCTATGTGCAGTCAGGTTTTATTTCATTTTTATTTCTCTGACGTCTGGTTTGGCCCTCTTAGTGGCTTAACATTTCTGTATCTTAATCGTATCGGTTTGTAGCAAGGAAAGAAAGAAAAGTAAAAATACCAGAAAAAGACACCTTATGGCAGCAGAGATTTTTCCTGTGATCTGAGGAACAGCATCACGTGCCATCCTCGATGCGACTGTCATGACTGATGGTGGAGGGCTCTTGTTTGTCTCTGGACGCTTCTCCTCCAGGAGTAACTTCAGTTTTTCCTTTCTCTGCACTTGTGTTTTACCCATGTTTCTAGAAGAGCTGGGAGAATTTTTTTAGTCAGTGGGGAGTCATTCTACTCCACAAAATTATTTGCTTTGTTAGAGGCTTTCAGTAGCGCACAGAAGAATTAAAACAGGTGGACTGCTGTCGGTGGAGGAGGGGAGGGAAGCTGCCTTGAGGACACATTCAATAGGCAACGCGAGCTGGGGCATTCTTGGAGACCGTGGAATAGTAATGTGAAAAGAAACCCCAGTAATTGTCTTGCCCTGGCGACTTTATCCAGTGAGCAAGTGGCAGCCAGTGGAAGAAGAATTCAGTAGAAATGGAGTGGGTGACTTTGTAATTTTTCTGATCCATGTTGTGAGGGGCACAGGAGTTGAGTTTTGCCGTAAACAGAGGATTTCAACTGAACAAAAGCAAGTTGCAGAGAAAATCAGACAGCTGAAATTACATTGCCGTTTGCAAGGTGATGTTCCATCCATGTTTTTCCACCCGATGGCGTGGTCTCGGTATGAGAAGGAGCCATACGTGATCCACCCAACCCTCACATACCTAGTGCTTATCATGCATACGCGCCAAAAACCTTCCCCGTGTGCGTCTGGTTTTTATAACTACAATACTTGACTTCCCACCGGAATCCCGTGTCTCTGATCGGTCTATGCATCCCCATTCCATAGCAATGGCACATTTCATGTGCACAGTGGCTTTACAGTAAGCTAAGTCTCTGCTGTGCGTCTTTGTACTCTCCGGTACAAAGAGGCTACGTGAAAATCATCCATTTAAACCCGTGGTTCCTAGTTTTGTGGTCTTTGATCAGGATTTTCAGCACTGAAAATCTGTAAAAGTTACCTTAATTTTCAGACAAAATTCTTACTGAAATCGGTGAAGAAAACCAGGGTGGTTATTTAGGTGCTTGAGTACAAAGTCAGCTTTAAGCACTGAGCTCTGCCAGTGTTGTCTCTCACAGACAGTGAACTGAGCTGCACCCACCGCTAATTGCATAATAAATCAGTGCAAATTGCACAGTGTTGTGGTGCTCTGGAGTGGCCTTTGCAAACCTGCATCCTCTGCTCGCCAAGCAGCCGCTGCCCCATGTGAACCCACCATCCTGCTTCTCCTGGTCTCATCAGCTAAGATCAGTTATAGGCAGATAGGAAAAAGTGTGTGCTTGTGGATTGATGAGCCAAGGATCACTGGGGTTTAAGAGCATCAATCCTCTTGATTTCAATAGCAGTGAAGCTTTTTAATTGCTTAGATGGTCTTCCAAACATCCCCTGAAGAAAAGGCTGGTCTTCCCCCATTGTGAGGTTAGCTGTCTCCCTTGGAACAGATGGAACTTGTGGGACTTAGAGGTAAGGGCTGGACTGGAGCTTGAGTAAGATCATCCAGTATGTTGCACCAACACCTCTACCACTTGCTGTGGTGGGAAAACCCCTAGCAAACCATGGAACTCATTCGTACGAATGGCACCTGTGGCTCCCCAAGCCCTAATGGCTTCCGGGCAATGTGTGCTGACCGTGTATTGTGTCAGGAGCTGCTGCTGGGATGGGGATGATGGTGTGATGCAGTTAGATAACAACTGCAGTTAGATTTCATTTGCAAATAATTCAGCACGGCTGTGCTGGTTTTCCTTATTCATTCTTGAAGGGCGGATCTTCCCCGCTGGGTTGTCAATTCGCAGGCATCCGGGGGTGTTTCCATGCTGTGATGGTGATCAGAAGTAGAAATGAGAAGAGTGATTGCAGTAACGGTTGTGCATTGGTCCTTGGGGATACAGTCCTTGGTGTGTAATGTGTAAAGACCTTTTTACACGATAAATCACTGCAGGGACAGGGGCACAGGCAGGTTCCTCCACAAGATGCTGAACAAACAGGAAGCAAAAACCTGTCTGTTGGCCCTGCCAGGTCGCTGGGACGGTACGTCTGCAACCTGAAGTCTGCGTGCGCTGCTCCTTGCGCTGGTGCCAAACGCGGAATGGTTTTCCCACCCCATGGAGATTTTCTGAGTTTCAGAGAAGTTCCCAAGCCGAGACGAATTCTGTTCTGAGACTGAAAAAGTCAAAAGGAAACTTTTATGTTTCTTTTAAATAAAATTAAATCAACTGAAATACTTTCTTTGATAAATCAAAAATTTTACATTGTGCTTTGGACATTTAATTTTTTAACAATTTTTTTTTACTATAAATTCAACTTTCAAACCAGATGAAATTCAAAAATATGACATTTCAAGAGGCTTAAAATAACTTGCTCCCTTCTCGCAGTTTTCTCTTTTGCAATCAGAAATTAATCACAAATGACATTTTCCTACAAATGGTTTTAATTTTGACCAATATTTGCTTTCGGTTGAAAAACTGTTTTGGTAGAAAAATCTTCAGATAGTGTCAGCAGCTTCTGTAGCTTCAATATTGTTATTGTGTCAGGGACTTGAAGTTAACTCGAGCGTTCACATTTTTTTTCGGTTTTTGGTTCAAACTAAAGAAAATTCAAAGCTGCAAAAGCTGTTTCAACTTTATTTGCACATGGCTATGCCCTGTTTGTTCCTTCTGAGAATAGTATATCATTTTTGTGTGTGTGTTTTGTTTAGGGTTTTATATAAGGACAGGAAAAAAAAAATTAGAGGGCGACTTGTGAACAAGCGTGGTGGGGAAACATTGCTTCTCCATGAGAGTTCAGACTGAAGTGTAACCTGATTTATTAGAGTTTTTCCTTATCTGTAACAAATGTTTTTCTATTGCCCCTATTAGTTGGTGACACCATTTCTGTGGTAAATGAAGTGACATGTGAAGGTAATGATGACAAGGGGCTGATAATGGATGGCGAGGGGAAAGGGGGGCTCGGTGAAACAACATGCCCTACTGAGGTTGATCCAAGGACACCTATCAATCAAAATCGTGGCAGCAGTCAGGGCAATTTAATTGGAGATTCATTGAACCCTTAATGATGTGACAAAGAAAAATAAGGAGGCTAAAAAAGGCTTCTGGGCTTTTCGTCCCCCTCATTCTGCCAGTTCTCAGAAGGAGAAGGGGACCGTGGGATTGCCAAAGGCGTCTCTTGTCATTGCGTTTGTGAGAGGTAATCATCACGCCTTGAAAGGCAGCAGAGCGTTTGGAGCTGTGTGTACATGTATTTCACGGCTTCAGGACAGAGAGGGGGTTCTCAGAGACCTGTTCTTTAACTCAGGCGGCGGTGGACCTACTTGGGGACGTGTGCCTTGCAGGAAAACGGGGTAAAGCCGTGTAGTGGCTTGGGCAGTGTCTCCACAGAAAGCTTCAACAAATCCCTCTTTCTCCAACCTTGTTTTATCATCAACAAACACCACGAGTTACGTTTGGGAGCGTGCGATCTGTTGGAACTCACAAGCTGAGTTACGTGGCCTGTAAACGATGGGATAGATAAAATGCTACTGTTTTTTCTCAGCTGCCTATCAAAATTAGCATGGGTGCTTAGCACGTATGGACAGTGCCTTGTTTAGCTTTCACATACATTTCCATAAATTACGCATTAATATTATTTTAGTGGTAATGTGGAGGGGACTCTGCAGATGCATGGAATCTGTTATATTTTTTCCACCCGGCAATTCTCTTTTAATATGGCACGTAAGAGCTTGCTGTTTGGGTTGGGAGAACTCCCCTGGGAAAATATTTACTGCACTTGAGATGTTATTTATCTTTTTTGTTGACTGGAAAATCTATCCCTTCCTGTTCCGTTTCAGCTTGTGTAGTTCAGTGTTGAGACTGGGTGAAACGATAGTGAGTTTTGTCAGTGATCAGTGAGTTTTACCTACATCTTTAAGTACTTTTTAGTCTGATCTGGTCCTACCAAATGAGGCTAAACCATGTACTAGTAACATGACCCATCTCAGTGGAAGTCCTGAAGTACAACAGCTCCTGCAGACACATCTAAATATTTGGGTTACTGAAGAGCTGAATACCTCAGTATCAGGATATCTAACGAGATAAATATCTCAGTACCGTGGCCACAAGCCAAACCCCATGGCAGATGTAGCCATTAATGTGATGGTCAGAATTTGTTTTGGCCCAATTTGTAAAGATATGGGCAAAATTAAAATGTAAAGGAGAGACCTTCTTGCTTCACCCTCTCCTCCCTCAGTGAGCTGGGAAAGGCTGATAGGAACCAGTCTGGATGTAGAGTGTCTGCTAACACACCACCTAAGATGGGATTCTATAATCCTCACCTTATCTCTTATTTCTCAAGCTGGTGATGTGTGTTGATAATTAAAGTGAATGGCAAGCTGCAGTGCCACCCTGACCTCTGGGGTACCAGTTGCCATTAATAATGCAGTCGGACAATACGAGGTTTCAGCACCACGTTAATACAGACAGGACAAGAAAAGGGGGATAAGGTCAAAGGGATAAGCCTAACCCCTCCGTGTCATCCGGGTATCCTTTCATGCTGATCTCTCCCTTCATGCTCTTTGATTCTAATTATTCTCTTTTTATTACAGGCAGGAATACTTGTTTAATTATGATGTGGGACTGGAGAGAGAAAGAACAGGTTTGAAGCTAGCTACCCTTTTTTGGCTTCTCTTTGGCTGTATTTGCTCGGCAGAAATCAGTACTTGCCTTGGCAGAGCCTGCATTTGGAGACCCTGTGTGCGTGACTGGACCTGCAGATTGGCTCCATACAGCTGAAGGGCCCATGCTGGAAGTTTCAGGCACAAGCAGAGTGCTTGTGCTGGCTGAGAGCGCAGCTCACAGCACCTCTGAACTCATGCCAATGCTTTCAGGAAAGAGCAGCCGCTTGGTATGCCGCTCTCTGCACACTTGGGTAGGAGAAAAATTAGCCTGGCTTTGTTGCTGTGCAGAGCTTACCTGATGTAAAGTGAGAATATCTGCATTCTCTAGCCTCCTCTGGCCTGTCCTAAAGCCCACAGACGCCTGTGAAGGGTAATACACCTGTAAGGTCTGCATCAGAGCCTGCATATTATTCCTAGGCATAAGAATAATGGGCGGAGAAGTTTCTAAAGGCCTTCAACATTGCCCATGCTCTGCTGTTCCTCAAGTCAGGTGAAGTTTTGGCACCAATTTTGGTTATTGCTCGGCTTAAAGCAGAAAGTCAGCCCTGTACCAGTATCCTCTGCAGTCCCTCTGTGTTTCCCAGTTCAAAAAACCTCCTTGAATCTCTCATAATGCAGGGGCAGAAATCGAAATTTTCTGTCAGTTAATAATGTATGTGTATAAAAAAATATTGCTGTCAGAACAGGAGCTGGAGATTTCTATGTCCTGCCCAGGAAAGGGTTTCACACCAGCATCCTCCCTGAGCACAGCCCACCTGGTGTGGTCTCCTTTACTGCTTCGCTTTGACTTTGCTAGGACGCCCTGCGTACAACAAGTATCGTCAGCTGCCTCAATGGTCTTACTCTCCGTGCGTAATCCAACCAGCCTCTGGGAACACGTGTTCGCAGTCGTGTCCGTGTTGCGAGGGACTGGTCCTTCTCCCCTGCTCCATGTTTTCATGAATGCATAGCAGTCTCTCTTCTATTTGACTTACAGTCTTTCTGTGTCCCTCCTGATTTTTTTTCCCCCTCCTCCCATTGCATTCCCAGTTTGGCAGTGCTTCCTACCACCAGCACAAGTTCTCCTATGTCTAAGAGCTGCCCTTGAAATGGGGTTAGGCTTTTATACGCACCTGGCCTCAGATGGATTTGTGAGAGGAGATTTAGGGTATTACAGGGTGTTTAGGGCCACACGGGATTGTGCTGTGTACGGGAGCCTGTTAGCAAGCAACGGATGTTAATCTGTGCTACAAGTTCCATGCGCTTCATCTGCTTTTGCAGCTCTGATTAGCTCTCAGAAGCCCCGATTGGCACTAATCTTAAAACTGCTTTTTCTGAAAGGGCTTTTTCCCAGGCTCCTTCAGCATCCCTGTAGCTTTGCCTTTTGAGGCAGCACGGTTGATGCAACGTTTTTGCTTAAGGTTCATCTTACGGCCATAACCTAGATGTGACCATTGGCACTACAGCTGGCCTTGCACATTACTTCCCTCCCTATATTTCTACTGCAGGGAAAATGTGCACAAAGAAGGAGCAATTTGGGGAGATCATCTGGCTGGGAAAGGTAGTCCCAAAGACATTTATTTCAGAAATGGCTTTGCCCCAGAGCTCCGTGTCCCAACAGTATTGCAAACTTGCGAGGAACAAGGATGCTCTTCCCTTCTTTGCCGTTTCGCCCAGTCTCTGGTTAATTTGATCTCTATCTGAGAGCACCAAGGAGAGAACATCTATTAAACAATAAAATGGACTGATTGTGATGTATTTTCAACCGCTTTGGGGGAATTCTACAAAATTAAGTATCAGAATTGTTTTTCTTATTGGCAACTATTGATCTCTGGCTGTGCCAGTTTTTCTCATTAACACTTTTATTACCTTGTCAATCACAGCACAACCTGCGCTAACCAGAGGCTAAAAGGATTTACCGTTATTAACAAAACTGTCTGGTGCCTCAGAGCAATAAAAACAGCTGAAACCACTGGGGGAGGAAGAAGTCTGCAGAGATTTTGGTAGCATTTTAGTCTGGAGACTGATTCAGAGGAAAAAAAAAATCCATAAAACAGGAGCCAGTTTCTCAGCTGATGGCAGTGATCGAAACATGTAAGAAGCATCAGAGCCATGGGGTCGTCTGTCTGCAAGTAAAGGTCTGGCCAGAAATTCAGGGTACTATCTAAAACCAGAGTAATACTAAACGTGCTTCTTGTGGGCCAGAAGCCTGTTATGTGAGGCAATCTGCAAACACTGAGTAAGTCACTGCCTGCCCAAGCAAACGCATGGTTCAGGGGCCACGAGTGGTTTAGGGCACTCAGTAACTTTGGGAACCAGTTCCTTTAGGTGCATGTTTCCTTGGAGGGTGTTTTAGGCTTTTGCAAAACACGAAACTGCCTCGTTGTGAGTAACCATAGGAATGACTGCTGGCAGGGGTTGGTGGTGCTCTGTAATGAAGTTGGGGGCAACTGATGCGTACATGATAACATGGTGACCGCAAATAAGATCGTGAGCTTGCTGCTGGCAGCTTTCATTATTACTACTTTCGTATTACTAAGAAGAAAAAAAATCTATTTCTTCTCAAAAGCATCCCAAAGTTGGCTGTTTGAAGGGCTTGGTCTTTGGTGTGATGGGAAGCATAAATCTGTCTCTTCAGGGCAGGGTGTCCCAGGACTCTGAAAGATGCAGTGGGCATTGGTTATCAAGCCTCTCATGACAATCTGTGGGGCAGGGTACCTGATAACAGCTTCTGGCAAGAAATGACATGTTGCTTTCAGTACCTAGGTCTTCTCTCAGGTTTGAGCACCTTTAAAAGCACTGTGGTTAAAAATATCTATTTGTAGTCACTGGTGCTACAACATTCATGAATAGAAGGTTGCATCAGCTTCCAGGTGATAGAATAGGAGCCTTGAGCTCTGGTGTGACTCATGGAGCTGGCCCTCCAGTTTGATGAGTGAAGTTGCTCTTTTGCCCTGGCTGTAGGAGACATACATGTCATCAGAATGCAAAGGTGATGGGAATGGAGGGTCCCATCTTGAGTCTTTAGCATCCCTCAATACCTGAGCACTCGGCTCGCTGGCTTTCTTAGGTAAAATTTCCAACAGCATTCATTTTAAGAGAGGAAACTACTGCAATGAGCTCATCGGATGCAGCCCCGCTGTGAATATGGATGAAGGAGCAGAGCCCCTGTTTATGTGTCAGGCCATGGGACAGGTTGTGCTGCCTGTGCTGGACCACAACCCTCTCCTCTACCTCTGTCTCTCCAGACCAGGTTGTGTGATCGGGACACATCTCGATTCTGGTATTGCTCCTGAACTCTGCAGTGTCAATGAGCATCTTATTTCTCAGAGCATCCCCTCCCCTTGCTGTTGCTCCTGAATGGGCAAGGGTTCAAGACTCTTTTTTTCCCTTTTAAAGAAGAGGGCTTCCTTTTGTCAGTGTCTTTGGAACATGGTGGAGTTTTTTTCTTTCTTTACTACTATGGTAACATAGTCCAGGATTTTTGTCATTTCTCCTAACCTCCAAGGTCACCTAGACACTTCAGGGATGCAAGGCTGCTCACCGGAGTAAGGAAGCAATTGACAAAAGGCACAAGATGGGTGAAGACAGCCATTAAAATCCTGCTCTGGCTCTAAATATAGCAACCTTTTCACGCCAGTCTCCTGTAATTTGCATGTTGAATTAGCATCTCATTAATATCTTATTAGGGACACTGGAAACCTAATGACAAAAACAAACGCAGCATGTGCAAAGAAGAATAATAGGAGGAATGAATGGAATAAAGGGCTTTTTTCCCCCTTATGAGTATTCAAATGAAGTCTCAGCTGCACTCTGTCAGCTGGGCTGTGGTTTCTGATCGTCTTGGGGTCAGCAGCACCAGGAGGCTGGAGGCTTCCCCATAACACGGACAAGGCCAAGAGATAAATCCCTAAAGGATGTCAGCACACCC